>NC_030427.2:17183710-17238710 GCF_001660625.3 Ictalurus punctatus | reverse complement strand
CAGGGACTCATTATTCCATCTCAGTTTATGTCTCAGTTGTTGAATGTTTTTATGTTAATACAAATATTCACATATGTTCAGAAATTTGCTGGAAATAAAAGCAGTTGAATGTGAGAGGACATTTTTTTTTGCTTAGTGTATATGTATATTTACATATATATATATGTACATGTATAACTGTATATATATTCTCCGTTGACTGCTCTCGTCAACAAGGTGTTTCTGTCCACAGACTTGCCGCTCACTGGATGTTGTTTCCTTATTGCACCATTCTGAGTAAACTCTGGAGACTGTTGTGTGTGAAAATCTCGGGAGATTGGCAGTTATACAAATACTCAAACCAGCCCATTTGCTTGGCTCAGTAAGAGTTTGTTTGCATCACATTTTTGTATGAAGACAAGACTGTATGGAGATGCTTATGCGTTTTGCTTATTTTCTCTTTAAAGAAGCTGATTAAAGCATGAGTGCTCCTCCAAACTCGGCTTGAGTGAGTATGTTAATAAACGTGAAGAGAGTTTTGGCTGTGTGAGCAGTTCCATTCATTATAGATGAAATTTAGGACTGTTCTTAAGCAAGTGCTCTGAGTAGGTGAGGTAAACAGCATGGTCAATTTCCCTATATAGATGCTCTAGGTCAGGGGTGTCCAATCTTATCCAAAAAAGACTGGTGTGGGTACAGGTTTTCATTCCTAACAAGCAGGAGCCACACATGATAGTACATTTAAACACAAGATCGACTGATTAAAATGGATAGAATCAGGTGTGGCTCCTGCTTGGTTGGAATGAAAACCTGCACCTATACCGGCCCTTTGTGGATAAGATTGCCCACCCCTGCTCTGGGTGCTGACCAGTTGCTTTTCTTGCATGGAGCTTAGGAGTAAACCACAGAGAAGAGTGGTTTTGATAGAACAATCTAGACTTCAGGGGGGCCCAATGATGGTGTGAAACAATTTAATCAGGACCGGAGAGGTAAGAAGCCTGAAGAACATATATGTTCTGAAGAAGTAATATCAAATGCCTTTGTACTATGATAAGAAACAGAAATGTTCTTGTTAGGCTTGGCAATAGAAAAACTGAACATAGCTACATGGTGCTTCATTTCCAACTACAAATTCCAACCACAGAGCCAGAGACAGATGTCAGACAAAAAAAAAAAAAAGTATGTATTTGCAAATATGATTAGGGAAATTGCATTGTGCTATTAGATTAAACAGTTGACTATAGACATAAATTCACAAACTGTAGTTTGAATTGACATGATAAAATCCCCTATCACATTTATCTGAAGTGAGCAGTTCACTAAAATCAGTTAGGCAGTGGTGGCTCAACGGTTCTGGGTTTCGGATCAGAAGGTCAGGAGTTCAAGCCCCAGAACCGCCAAGCTGCCACTGTTGGACCCTTGAGCCAGCCCCTTAACCCTATGTTCTGCAGGGGCACTGTATCATGGCTGACCCTGCACTCTGACCAAAAAAAAAAAAAAAAGAATTACACAGTGCTGTAATGTACACGTGAAAAATAAATCCTTCTTCTAAATTCATATGAAAAATTATAAGGTGGTAGATCACATCCCATCTCAAATGTGTGTAAATGTAAACAAATTTGAATGTGTTTTCCTTTGTCATATGAAGCTTGGATAGTTTGGTGTACAACTGACTGCTGTAGTATAGGATTTTCCAATGTGGCAGGTATTCTAATATAATGCTAATAGTGCAATAATGCTAATGCTAATCTTATAGTGCTTCTTAATCCTGGTCAAAGACAAAGGACGCATGCGTGTTTTATATACCTGTAAAGACTGCACTAATAATAATTCTGAAGCCATGAATCAAGCGTTTTTAAAGTAACTAAGCTTTTCAATGCACTCTATTTCAGACCACTTTTCCTACTGAAAGAGAAACACAAAATATGCATTAGTAAGGCCAACAAAATTATTTACAGTTCCTTACAGTGTAGACTTTGGTTCCAACTCATTTTCAGCTCAAGCCAGGTATTCAAACCTCAAAACATATTTGTTGTACAATCTTCTACTGTAATTATACTATAAAAAAATGTTTTACTAATAATGAATGAGGAAGCTCTTTAGGGGAGATCTACTTTGTTCTTTTGTAGCCTTTAATACAGTACAGTCCATTAGTTTACTACCAAAGAATCCTATTTATTTCATATATTTTACTCAGGTGATACTTACTACTAGAGAACATATACTTGAAAAGTGTAGCAAATATTCTTTTAAGGCATTTGAGAAATTCTCATGAAAAAAATCTATGAAACCTTTGTATAGATTAGCGTTTCTTGTACTTTCTGCCAATGTAAAAGGCTCATTGTGGGAAAATGGCCCTTAAAAAACGATAAATGCTGTGTGTATGTTCATGGTGCTAATAAATCAGACTGGGACATGTCTTAGTCTAAAGTCGCACTTTAATCCTAACACATATTAGTTGGCTATCCCCTTCCCCCCCTCCCCATCCTCACCCTATACAACAGACACACAGACAGCGATGAGTAAGGGACAGTTCAATAGTTCTGAACAAAATCCAAAATGAGTTTACAAACTCCATGGAGTGATTCTGAGCTAAGGGTACGAGAACACATAGACAAGGAGCAGGAAAAAGTATCCTAGAATATACAGGAATAGAGTCAAAGAGACCATCATAAGAGTCCATATCTACCAACATCAGCATATTTCATGAGAACATTGTTCTGAGTATGAGAATAATGAACATTTATTCATGGTTCATAAAAACATATAAAGAGAAAATGTAAGGGTGGAACTCTTTGGTTTTCAGTTGAGTTTTTTTTTTTTTTTTTAATTTTAAATATAAGTATATTTGCTGCCCTCATCAAAATACCTTTGGCTTAAAGCTGTATTCATAAAACACAAAGGAAAAGGAAAGACTAAAATGGTATGTACTTATGCTAAAGGAACAATATTTAAAGGAAGGTTTTTGTGTTGTATATTGTTTTTTAATTGTTTTTTTGTTTTGTTTTGTTTTTTACATGTGTAATACTAGTAATATAGATATTCCTGTTTACACTATTCATTTCCAAATATCCAAAATATATTAGAAGTTATGCATGTAATATAAAATGTTTTACACTAATTATGTATTTTGGTGGCTATTCGCTGTGTTTTCTGAAATCATAAACTAGTATAGGACACATTCAAATATAATTCCAGTCACTATAAACAAAACGTGAATGGCAACATGAAAAGCAAAGTCATTTGAGATGCAGTCGCTGTTCTTTAAAGGTAGGTGTGCCAAATTATTGACTAATGTATATACTAAAAACCGTATATGTTTACATGTGTCTATGACGTCATATATCACAGGTGTTTAACTTTGGTATCACTTTAGGTTTTCCACAGAGGACCCATCACAAGTCCATAAGCACGCGTACACACACACATACAAAGTGGACATTCTGTAAAATGTCAAAGGAACTGTAACTATTTTCTCAGTTTTAACACCTAAAGGCCCTGTGTGTATGATCATAATGTGAATGAAAAGGCATTGTGCAAGTTTGGCACATGGACAGAATTACTTTTTGTATTTTTGTGAGCAACTGTGCAGGCAGTAACCTGCTGAAGGGTGGTGCAATTGTAGAAAGGGGTTGTGTTGAATGAATACATTACTCCATAGTTGGGTTAAAAGCAATCAAAACAACTCCCCTTAGTTCCCTTAAAAGTGAGTGAGCACCTGGGAATCAATCCAGTAATGATGTAAGATTTCATGTATAGAATTGATTTTATTGCTATAAAGGCAATACGTTGGCCAGGTTCTGTATTTAAATAGTTTTCGTAGACATCCTATAGATTTTAGTCATTAAATGATGTTATGTCCATGTGGTTGTGAACACTTAGACAAATGAAAAATAATCAAACTCTCTCTCCTGGGCAACATCCAAGCTCAAAAACGGACTTTTTGGTATTTTTAACATGAGGTATATGGAGGTATATGTCCAAAAATGGGGAAAATGAATGAATTGGGTGAATACATGCATTTTTGTTCAGCCAGTTTTCTCCATTAGACCCTTTGGTTTGGTTGGTTTAAAGCACTGGGGAAATCAGGCCTCAGAAGAAACGTTGTGCCCATTAAAAGGACAGTGGATTTCAGCAGCTAGTTCTGTTTTAAAAGATTGGAGATTGAAAAGATATTGCAATAATCAGTATAATCAGTAGACAGTTCTATTTCACCTACCAGGAGCAATGTTTAAACACCTTCTAGCACATGCCGAAAGCTTACCACATGTTGACAGTAGGACATAGTATTTTACTATTTTTAAAAAATCTGTCACTTTTATTCACCTTGTGACTTTTCTGAATATGTTGGAGCCATCTACATAGCAGCTTGTGACTGCAGTTGGAGCTACAGGTAACCAGCTTCCAAAACCACGGTTAGACTTCTACCAACGTAATTTTTCTTAGCTACTTTTGTGAATTTGCGCAGGACTCACTTCTCAGTCTATTGGCAACGACTTCAGTCTATTCCTTCAGTGCAGAGCTTCTTTTCTCACATCACCTGCTATCTGATGAACCATAGGCCTGTGATATCTGCCCCTAGTGATGTTGAGTGCATTTCCCTCTTCATACCTTGCTCACACTGCTGAGCTCGCAAAGTTTGTGGAAAGCTTGCAAAGTTGCAGAGTTAGTACTGCTACTGTATAGGGGCAGGGGTGGTTTTCTCTCCCATTTTTGTCCTGTATCAGTGCTGAATTTTATAATTTTGTTTTTGCTCAGTGATTCATTCAGTTTCAACAGCTGGCTTTCCCTCAGATTAGTGCTCCTTGTGGTGAACCACCAAATCACTGGTTCCCACTATATGCATAGTCTCAGCTCCAAGTGAATAACGCTATAATGCAGGATTCACACTTGAGCAGTCATTACCTGAGCTTTTTAGAAGCCGAGGACGGGCATCAGTTCTGTATCCAATGCCTTGGCATTGATCAGAGAAGCAACTGTCACAATGGCTGTTTCATGCAAAGAATGCACAGCGATGTTGCACGGCAACATTGGCATGATCACTTGGCAGAGTTAGACCCAAACTTTTAGTTAGATTCATGAACAATGATGGATGATAAGCTGAATCCTGACACCTCCAGGAGCCACTTGTGGCACTCATTCTCATAGTGAAGAAAAAGAAGAAAAGCTCCCTACTACCGAAACAGTCTGCATAATCAATCAGCATGAAGCTGGATTAATTGAAATTGTTAGCCACTAGTTGTCCCAACAATAATGATAGACACTAATTTGTTTGCAAGCAAATTCCTGCAAGCTGATATGTGTTCTTAGTGTAATAAGTTCTCTAAATAAAAATAAAAAGTGACCCTAGCTTATCATCGGCTTCTGTGAGCTCATATATGCAGAAGAGGGCACTTTTCTCTGAGGGTATTATGCTGCCCTTTGACACAGCATGAGCAGCAGTTCAAAAAGATGCGGTTGGCTAGCTACATGTCTCTTGGAGGAAGCACACGTTAACCTTCATCCTACATGGTCAGTAGTTGTATGCTAGGGCAGAGCTGGCTGGTGTCTTACTGTATGATTTTCCACCGCTGCCAACATTACACAGATTTCAGCAATCAGGCCACAGTGTCCTCCTCAGCCAGAATACCTGCGTCTATGGGTATGGCCTCTCAGAGGAAACCACAGCCCAATAAATATGACCACACCCTAAAAATGCAAGCACATTTACTAACCCGTAGTGCATGGGACTTGTATGGAAAACTTCAAGTGGAAGTAAATGGTGTGTACTTCATCATATGGACATATACTGTCTGGTGCCTAAAGTACTAACCTCTCTCCAGAAACTACTAAACAAGAAATAATCTCCATATACATCTACATCATTATAAATGATGTCTCACTAGGCACTCATAAACTTGTCACAACCATTCTGAAGGGAGAGAGATGTCTTTGTACATGCCAGTCTACATGAAGCATCTCCTCCTTAAGGGTTGCTCTCAGAGGTGTGCTTCTCCAGGAGGCACCATTGCCACCTGGGCATCAACCATGCACCTTTCTCAGATTCTATAAGATCAGCATTGCCTCTCAAAGTAGAGTAAGTCCAGCAGTTATATCCGAGCACCCTTCTGGTAAGTGGTCTGCAAGTATATAGCACCTTTTAACCTTAATGGTTCTATAAAGCTTTACACTGTTACACTCATTCACACACACACACACTCACGGTAGCAGAGCTTGCCATCAGGAGCAACTTGGGGTTCAATGTTTTGCCCAAGGACACTTCAGCATGTGGAGGAATGTGGGTGATTAATGGACAAGCTGCTCTACCACCTGAGCCACAGCCACCCCGGTCAGTCCTAGGGTGCTTGGTTTCCTCGTGATATCTTGGTGTAGGTTATACAGATGGTTAACCAATGCCATACCAGCAAGATCTTGATGAGAAGGGTCATACAGAGACAGATAGACATTGAGGGTGGTATTTAATAGCAAAATACTGCATCATACCATCACCATGTGACTTTGTGGTAAGGTCTTGGCATGTATTTAAACACTGCCCCTGGCACTTATCTGGTATTTATAGAACCACAATTACATCCATAACTAGCATCTTGTTCCTAAATGTCACCCCATATCTATCCAGTTTGCTTTATAATGATTAAAAAGACTAAAGTGATAACTTAAAACATCATAAATACATAAATAAACAAATAAATTAAGAAAACAGTGCCATACAAATCATCAAGAAAAACACTGTAAATTGCAAAATGACCATTCCAAAAGTAAACACAAAGCTTCGCATGAAAAGAAAAATCCAAAGACAAACAGTTTAAAGCTTTTGGTCTGAAGGTTTCATCATCATCATCACTTCATAAGAATTTTTTTTTTTTTAAATCACAGCCTTTTTACATTAGCAATAAGTTAGCTTTTTTTCCTACAAAATCTATTGAAACACTAACAGGTACATTCCCTCTAGAAGTGTATGTCAGCTGGGTTTACAGTCGAATTAAGCCCATCCCACCCACTCACCCCCACAGCTTCCCACCACAGCTAGATTCATCACTGGTTTCTCTGTGTCCTTGTTCTTGTATGTCTTTTCTGTGATGATGTACAGTAGCTACTCACTGCTCTCTGGTGATACAATGGACAGAAGGTGTGTAGGCTAACTGGTTCAGTTCAGTTTGGTTTATATGCTGGATAATAGTTTTCTTACACACACACACACACACACACACACACACACACACACACACACACACACACACACACACACACACACACTCATTCTTACAAACAAGCACTCTTTAATACACACCTTCAATCTCTCCTAGCACCAGTGCAGGTAGTTATCTGTTTCCCTTCATCCAGTGTTCATTGGTTTGGCTGTTATTTGGCTCGTTTATGTATCAAAAAAGATTTTGCTTTTGGTTTTTCAGTTTTGGCTTCTTTTTTTTTTTTTGTCACAACATTCTCGATCAAGGTACAACTTGGAAGCTACATTTTCACAGTAATATTTTAAACTCCCCACAGTAACAACATATCAAAATAGGAAATACATTATCCTAATCATCCCAAAAATAGAGAGAATGAGACTAGGTCATAGAGCATCAACATATAAAGCAAGAAAAAGGCAATAAAACAAAATATATATGTATTTTAAGTTCAGTTCAGTGAGGTCAATAAATATTCCTCAGGTATGCGAGTGAACAAAACAAGGTCACACATCATGGAAAGGAGATAGGAGGAGAGGAGCTTGGAGCTTGCATGTCATTCACCATTGAACTGCCAATCACAGCAATCATAGTCTCTGATCAACTTTTGCCCCAACACTTCCTCTTCAGCCACCTCATATTTGCTCATTGCATTGTATTTTGTGTGTGTGTGTGTGTGTGTGTGTGTGTGTGTGTGTGTGTGTGTGTGTGTGTGTGTGTGTGTGTGTGTGTGTGTGTGGTTCCTTGATTTCATTTAGTTCACTCATTCATTACTTTTGCTCACTTTTTTTTTGGTTTGCTCCTTGTGTTGAAAAAAAAAAAAAAAAAAAAGAAAGGAAAGAAAATCAATAGTAGTGATGCTTTGTATTCCATTCTGAAGGCTTTCCCTTTCAGAGGGAAGTGCTTATAGAACTTCTCCCACACATCCATCTTTACACGTGGCCACTCTGGCCTGTTGATTTTTCTCCCTCCTTTTATTACCTTTCTTGATTGGACCCTTTTGATATTTCACTTTGCAGCACACAGGCGAGGGTCACGAGAGGGGGGGGGGGGGGGGGGGTTTAGGGGCATCACATTTTTAGATGTTAGATGTTGGTAGTGTGTTTTTCTTCTGACATATCTGAGGTCTTGTCTGAACTCTTGCTTGTTGATGCCACAAGGACAGACAAATGCTTTGGTATTAAGAGAATGCGTCTGAGTTAAGATTTGGTATCATGAATAAGAAAAGAAAAGGAATTAAGATGCTAAAGGGTTTGAGCTTATAGAAGTACTAATACAAACACTCAGCTTATCATGCCATTGATACAGATGATGATAATAGTAAAATAATTATTAAAAAAAAAAAAGTGGCTAGGCAAAATGATGTGGAATAATGGCAGTCTCAAACAGAGTTACCCTAGCAAGCTTATGGTAGAGGTAGATTGAGAAAGATGTAAACACACAAAAAACATATAAGTTCAAAATGAATTGAAAAAAAAAAAATAATAATCTAATCTGAAAGACAGGGAATCTGAAGAAGGATATAAAATAAGGAAGAAAAAACAGAAAACCTGAAAAATGAGGATTATATGTGGAGCTGATGATCTGATCCTGGACAAGTCAGGTTTAAAAGTCTTTTATGTAAAGCTTTTCTCTCCGATTTTTTTTTTTGGTTTCAGTTTTTGGTGTTTTGGTTTTGGCAATTTTGGCATGTTTGTCATTTTTGTTTTTTTCAGTCTTTTTTTCTCAAGCTACTTTTTTTGGTTTCAACTCATTCCTTCCATCCACTTACAGCAGTCAAATATATTTCCTTTGTTCTGTTTATCCACCACCTTATTTTTTCACAACAAGTATTTTTTGGCTCTTGTCCTTACCTTCTGCTTCAGTTGTTGATATAAGTGTCTTTTTTTGTTTATAAAGGTGTCCATTATTGTTTATGGCCAAAAAAGAAACACTGCAACTCCTCCTCTTAGAATGAACAGACCAATAAATTTCTTTGTTCATCCACCCCCATCTTCATGTTTTCTCACACTCATACTTCCCTTGCTCAGGATATTTTTGGTAATGTGAGAGAGGGATTGGAGGAGAGAAATGGTGGGAGTGAGAGATGGCTTCGCTTGAAAAGGCAAGGTTTTTTTGTGTTTGTCTCAGCTGCATCTGACTCCTCCCCTTCAGCATGCCATAGGCCGTTGCAGGTGTCACTCAGCCATTGCCCCTCCTAGAGGTGGGGGAGAGGCTTCGCTGAAGGAGCAGTAGGAAGCAGGGCTGGAGCATAGAGAGGCAGAGCAGGAGTCTGGGCTCATGCGGCTGGCACTGGAGGGTGAACATGCATGTGCTGTGCTGACCAATCCTGTACTGGTGCCTGTGGCCATGGGCAACAATGTGGGCCGGTTAAGAAAGAAGGAGGAGCATAGTCCCATCCCTGGAGCTGTGGCCCCACCCAGGAACATTTGACCGCTGCTCTCTAGGGTTGAAAAGGGCATCTGGCCTCCCCTGACCGCCAGAGCTGTGAAAAGAAAAACATAATTATACACAGCCCAACAACAATCAACAAACAACAAATATGGCACCAACAACAATCTAATTGGATTTTCACACACGACGGTCTCTAGAGTTTGACTCAACAACTAGACCATACTCACTGAGATCACAATTCACATTATATTCTGTGTAAATAATAATGCCATGGTGTTTGTAGTACCCATTCAAACTCTAAGCAGTGTATAATGAAATAGAATCTGTGCATTAGTACAGAACAAAATGTAACAAGGCTAATTATGCTAATTCACTGGTGTGTGAGGTTGACAGGTCTAAACAAAATGTCCACCACATCTCAAAAACTGCACAAAATGTACTATATGTGGTATTTTATGATGAATAGACAAATTTTGTATGCAGTCTGTTGAATGTATTATTCAATACACAGATGAACCGAATCAAGAGCCTCATATCCTAAAATACAATACACCCATAGTGTGTATAATTAGAATATTGTGGAAAAGTTCATTTTTTTAAAAAAATGAAAAAAATTAAAAAAATTTCATACATTCTAGATTCATTACACCTAATCTGAACTATTTCAAGCCTTTTTTTGTTTTAATCTTGATGATTATAGCTTACAGATCATGCAAATCAAAAATCAAAAACCAGACTGTGAGATTAAAGGCTCAGGAAACCTTTGCATATGTTCTGAGTTAATTAGCCGATTAGAGCTCTTCTAAGGTCAACATTTCTTTAGTATAAATTCTATATTCTAATATTTTGAGTTACTGGATTTTTGGTTTTCATGAGCTGTAAACCGTAATCATCAAGATTAAAACAAAAAAGGCTTGAAATATTTCACTTTATGTGTACTGAATCTAGAATATAAAACCATAATTCCAAAAAAGTTGGGACGCTGTGTAAAATGTAAATAAAAACAGAATGCAATGATTTTCAAATCTCATAAACCCATATGTTATTCACAATAGAACATAGAAAACATATCAAATGTTTAAACTGAGGAAATGTGCCATTTTAAGTAAAAGAATTTTTTTTTAAAAAGGTAATTTTGAATTTGATGGCCGCAATATGTCTCAAAAAAGTTGGGACGGGGCAACAAAAGGCTGGAAAAGTAAGTGTTATTAAAAAGAAACAGCTGGAGGTTAATTGGCAACAGGTCAGTAACATGATTGGGTATAAAAAGAGTATCTTAGAGAGGCAGAGTCTTTCAGAAGTAAAGATCGGCATTGGTTCACCAATCTGTGAAAAACTGCATCTACAATTTGTGGAACAATTTCAGACTGTGTTCCTCAACATAAAATTGCAAAGACTATGAATATCTCATCATCTACAGTGCATAATATCATCAAAAGATTCAGAGAATCTGGAGAAATCTCTGAGCACAAGGGACAAGGGTGAAAATCAATATTGCAATATTGCCTGTGATCTTCGGGCCCTCATGCGGCACTGCATTAAAAACAGGCAGGATTCTGTAATGGAAATCACTGCATGGGCTCAGAAACACCTCCAGAACTCATTGTCTGTGAACACAGTTCGCCGTGCCATCCACAAATGCTGGATAAAGCTCCATCATGCAAAGAAGAAGCCATTTGTGAACATGATCCAGAAATGCCGACATCTTCTCTGAGCCAAAGCTTATTTAAAATGGACTGAGGCAAACTGGAAAACTGTTCTGTGGTCAGATGAATCAAAATTTTTAATTATTTTTGGGAACCATGGACGCAGCATCCTCTAAAGTAAAGAGGACTAAAGAGGAGAGGGACCATCCAGCTTTTTAATCAGTGCTCCATTCAAAAGCCTGCATCTCAGATGGTATGGGGGTGCATTAGTGCCTATGGAAGGGCAGCGTGCACATCTGGAAAGGCGTCATTAATGCTGAAATGTATATGCAGGTTGCATCGAAGTTCCACTTTTTGAATTAATTTATGGGGGGAAATTAACTTTTCCACAATATTCTATTTTTTTATTATTATTTAAAGCTTCTCTCATTGATTCTGGAAAGTAACATTTGAATCTATAAATTCTATAAAGTTGACAGGGATAATGATGGGTCCTTAACACATAACCCTCATCTGCTCAGTTGTACCGTCTCAATTTTAAGTCACTTTTGATTAAAGCAGTCCCCAAATGAGCAAATGTAAACGTAGAACACTTTTTCAACAGCTTAACTAAAGTTTTGTTCCACTGTTTAGAATCAGTTACGTTAAAGTCATAATCCCGAGTCAGATCATTCAGTTACACTAAATTGATCAAATTGAGTCAGTTATTTATTTACTTATTTACTAGTTCATAAAATTAACAAACACATATAACCTTCACCTGCACTTCTCTCCCACATTTTTAGGATTGGCAAGAGAAGTCTACAAAGCCTTTACCCCTAAAAACTATACATGACAGACAGATGGAGGGTTAGCCCTCCTATTATGTTGGAATTTTTTTTTATTTTTTTTTACATCCATTATGTTATGGGTCAAAATGAATTCCACAGTTAAAATATACATAATAACAGCAAAGAACAGCTTAAAACAGTAAAACCTTTATTATGGCTCGTCTCAGACGAGCCATAAGAAGAAATATTTGCTTATAGGTTCATGACCCTAAATGAGGAAAGTCAAAGAGAAAAAGAGAGATTAACCAGCATTTCAGATATCTCAAATGTGGTAATGGGTCACACTGACCCATAACATAATAGAAGGGTTAAAGAGGAGACAGTGGTTATGTGATCACAAGGAAATGGAAGTGACTATAAAAAGGAGAATTAGCAATAAATGAATCAGAGACACAAACACACAAAATGTGAACATGCCAGTGATATAGACTTTACATTAAAAGCTTCTCCTGCACCTTGCAATAAACCAAGATGGTGTTTAAATCCACAGCATTCTTTGAATAGAAGCAATAACCCTCGTTGTATGATAAATTAATTATCTGTAAAAGCAATACCTTGTAATCACTGTTTTCAGTAATATATTGCTAATATCCAAATCAATGAGATGATCTCACTCCATCTTTTCCTCTTTCACATCCACACAGTTGACTTTTTCTATATTTATTCTTTCACATTTCTTCCAATCCTACTCCTTGTTTTTGTCTCTTCCTATCGAAACATATATTTTCCTTTTTTGTTTCCCTTTTTTTCGCTCCTCTTCCTCCCTTGTACACAAACCTTGCATTGTCGCCAGTGGATGGCTGCTGATGAGAGCCTGGTTCATGCTTGTGCTTACACCCATCATTGAGTTCCTGCAATGTGTATGGTCCCATTTATACATGTAAACACACACACACACACATACACATTCATACATGTGAGGAGAAGCAAGGACTTTTAAAAGGATCATGAAACCCCACAATATAGTGAGTGAGTGAGTAAAAATGGTTGTGTATGAATGTATATTAGTCTCTGATGAGAAGAAGAAATGTCAGGGGCAAAACATTTACACTAGCATAAACATTACATTATACTTTTTACCTTATCAGTTTCATATTTGAACCTATCTTTGTTTATGCTCATGAATACCATTTTGTTCAAATTTATATGTACAACGTCAAAATACATTATGTGTGTACACTGCCTGGAAAAAAAGTGGCAAATTACTGGCCTGCATCAAGCTAAGAAAACAACTAAAGAGATAATGGAATTGGGTTAAGAACCGTCCAATGCATTATTCAAACCAGGATAAGGATGGTGGTGAACTGTCAACTTTGCAAAAGAAATGTGATTGGAATAAATCTTGAATGATCTTTAAAACGCTTGGTGAAGTCACATCATAAAATACCGACAGTAGAACTCATGACTATGTTTAATAGTGAAAGTAAGAGCATTTCCACACCCACAATGAGACGAGAACTTACAGGATTGGGACTAAACAGCTGTGTGGCCACTTGTTAATGAGTCTAATTAGAAAAAATTACTTCAATTTGCTCAGGAACATATATGTTGGACTGTGGAGCAAAGGAAAAATGAGTCCAGATTCACCTTATTCCAAAACGCTGGGCGCGTCAGGGTAAGAAGGTAATCGCATGAATGTATAGTGCCTAATGTAAAAGTCTCTGGAGGAAGTGTTATGATCTGGGGTTTCTTCAGTTGGTGAGGTCGAGGCTCAGCAACATTATGCAGCAATAAAATGAAGTCAGCTGAGTACCTGAATTTACTGAATGACCAGGTTATCCCATCAGTGGAAACAATGCCATGACAAATGTACACTGTAATCAAAGCTAAAGGCATTGCAACTTTTTTTGGCCACCTGGCAGTGGAAATTTGAAGTGGATATTTACATGTACATTTAAGGGATTTGGCAGACACTGCGACTTACGTTTATCTCATTTACACAACTGAGTATTTGAGGGTTAAGGGCCTTGATCAACGGCCCAGCAGTGGCAATTTGGGATTTGAACTCAAGACCTTTCAATCAGTAGTCCAACAGCCACCTCTGACTCGATAATGTAGAAGTCATAAAATAAAAATCTATAACAAAGTTTGTACTAAAAAAAAATAGGGTGCCTAAGACTTTTGCACAGTACTCTATATACTTGAAATATATTAAATAACAAAAAGTCACAATACTTATTTTTCCTCAGTGTATAATTATAATGAGAATCTAATCTTGCTTCTTGGAAGAAAACCCTGCTTCTAGAGTTGGGGTACTTGATTCCGGACTTGGACTCGAGTCCAATTATGAACGAACTCGGACATATCACACACTCGTGTAAATTGTGTAATAGTGTTGAATTTACAATTGCAATTTCAAATCTTCATTCAATTTATTTTCTTTCTGGACTCGGTCAGACTAGACTCGACCCCTTGGACCTAAGACTACCTGCTTCTGTCTGGCTTGTGTCACAGGTGTTTTTTAAACTTCTTAAACCTCATCATCTCAATGGGGTTCAAATAAACCTGTATAAATAATACTATGAAACCACTAGGCCAACTGTAGGTCGCTTTGGATAAAAACCAAAATAATGAACAGAAAAGGAAATAATCTGAAGACATGAGTGTTATGTACTTACCCAGTCGGGCTGGGGCTAGCTGTGCTGAGAGTAGGGGAAGTCACCGATGGTGGGGCAGAGCTCATTGATGCATGGCCAATAGGGTTAGGAGGGCAGGCCACAGAGGGGGTGGGACTAACAGCTACGGAGAGAAAATTAGAGAGAATAAATCTGACAGCAATAACAGCAATTTTGAAAATGTCAAAGTTAGGCTTTTACCTGTCACGTTGAGATTTGAGGTGGTTGCCTGAACTAGTCCCTGACTGGACATCTGGAGAGAAGGGGCAAAAGAGAGAGAAAAACATAGAGAGGAGAACATGCCACATATATAATAATATAATAAATCGATACAATCAATACATCAATACAGTATCAATACAGTATATCTATCTATCTATCTATCTATCTATCTAACTATTTCAGCCCATAGACTGACTCCATGCAACATGTGTGATTAGCTTCACTTAACAAGCTAATTAGGTGACTAGTTGATTCTGTAGGTGTTTATAATCTTGCGGAATGAGCATCATTACACCACAGCATCAGCAACGCACGGGCAAAGTTTTTACTCTCATATGTAATATTGAGCAATCATGATTCACGAATACTTAGGCCACATTACAGACTGCCATACAGAACAGTAATGCACTACACCATAGGTGTCATCACTGTTTTGGATGCTACCTAGTGTGCATTATGCTTGGGACACAGCTGCCCTTGCAGCTGTTAGATTAATCAGTGCGGTGGAGAACCATTGGTGTGTGTTAGCTGAGCAGCTGTAAACTTGATGTATTTGGCAAGACAAATGTACACATGCAGAATGTTCCCTAACGTTCATGAATGTTATAATTTCTGTCGTGTCTGTGCATCATTAGGAATATTATAATTTCATTTATACTGATAATAATGGAGCTTGACGCTAATAAAAGTATCTGAATATGAATTGAACATATTTTAATTATCTGCACATCACATTAAACAATTATTATTTTTAAATGTGGTGTATTTAATCAATTTACAATTTTGAAAATGTAGAACTTGATAGGCATAACAATTTGTCTTTAAAACATATGATTCAAAATTATGGTTTACTATTTTGAGATTTTAAAAAAAACAGGAATTTCATAGGAATTTAGCTATTTCATTTGAACATAAATACTTTAGATTCATTCTTTACGATTCACTCGTTATCTCATTATGGTTTAATCCGTATTGGTTCCACTTTACTCTACATTTCTTGAGTTCATTCATGGGCGTGGACATGCCAGATGACTGTGATTGGCTAAATGCTGAGTTTGAACATCGTTGGAATCGTCTACTTTTCCCAGGAATTCCCGGATGATTCACCTTCGGGCTAATTCGCATAAAATCTGTATTTTCGATATTTTAATTTTGTTTAAATCACACTTCAAGTATAACAACACTGCCTTCTTCACAATCAACACATTGCTACTGGGTCCTACCATGTGTGAACTGTAGCAAGGGGGTTTGTGTGTTGCAGAGGGGGGCTGGCTGGGCAGGGGAGGGGTGGTGCTTGAGGGGTTGATGCGTTTCTCTTTCTGCCGGCGGTTGCAGAACCAGACACGGATCACCTCCTTTTCCATGTTGAGCTGCTCGGCCATCAGAAGGATCTCCTCTGAGGTAGGCTTCTGGTTCTGTTGTGTGAGAGGAAAAAGGTATAGGTTCGTTTCTATTATCTTGTAGTACTTAAATAACAATTTGATTCATTTTAAAGGCATTTCTCTTAGAGAGCACCTTAAAGGTGCAAACTGTTCATCATGCATGCACTTCCTTCTTTAAGTTAGTAATACATGCTTCCATTAATACCAGCCTGCCTCACAAAATGTACAATGGAGGTTTTTTGGTTTCACCCAGACCCTAAAATGTAACTACGCCCAACTGTAATTGCCCTCTACCAGATTCTGCGCAGTATTCAGAATCGTCAATTTAAATTCAGATGATAAGCTAAAAATATTATATAAATGACCCATGTGCAGTTCACAACTCCAGGGTTTTTTTCTTGCGTAGTTCTCTCAAGGCAGTTTTTCAAATAGACCTTTTCAATCGAGCAGTTGCCTTTAAGCCCCTGAAAAAATCAGGCATAGAAAATGTGGCCAAGGGCATTTTTGTTCTATGTATTTTTTGCAATCTAATGTAGCATAAAAGCAAGAGACAATTAAAAAAAATACATTATTTTTAAAAATATGTCATTTTAGGATGACATACAAAGATTTACATAAACATGTAACAGTGGCCACATACGTTGAATACACTGAGGCTAATTGTCATGAACAGTACTTGCTGTTATTATCACATTAATTTTTCATTTTTCAGCATGGGATTCATCCACATTAATTAGCCACGAGGCTCCAAATGTCTTTATTTTTGTGTGCATAGTTTAATGTGGCCCTGAGATACTAAATAGAGGTAAAGTACAATCTCAAGTTAGTTCTCCAATTAGGGACGGCTGTGGCTCAGGTGGTAGAGCAGGTTGTCCACTAATTGTAGGGTGGGCGGTTCAATTCTTGGCCCATATGACTCCACATGCCGAAATGTCCTTGGGCAAGACACTGAACCCCAAGTTGCTCCCTGATGGCAAGTTAACGCCTTGCATGGCAGCTCTACTACCACTGGTGTGTGTGTGTGAATGAGACACAGTGTAAAGAGCTGTGGATAAAAGCGCTATATAAGTGTACCATTTATCTATTAATAAATGTTTTTATTAAATAATAGGGTCATATTTATGTATTTAAAATTGGCCCAAAATGGCCCCAAAATACAATATTTTGTATTGTACTGTATTCATGGGTTCAAGCGATCCAGAAACATCTGCAACATTGTTCCCGCACCCTCAGTATCTTTATCTTCTTCAAGTTTTCTGCTTGTACACTGCAAAAACAGCCCAAAACTTGCTCTGTCTTACAGAGATGGATAGAAGCGCAACAAGGATGTTTTCACAGCTTTTGATTCTGAAGAATATTGTGAGTAACTGAGACCTGCCTCTCCTCAGTGGAAAAAAATTATATATTTATTTATGCCCAATTTTGGTATTAACTCCTCAGTGCATGCATGTAACTGAATTCTGCATATAGTCCTAAGTGTATTAATGTTTGTCTCACTGTGATGAAGTTACGCTCCAGAGCAACGCGGACGTTTGTCTCAATGCTGGTGCGTTTCTTCCTGCGTCGTCCAGGCAACCCCTCAAAGCCTAGCATCGGAGAGGACAGCGAGCCGGGACTGGGCAGCATGCTGTCTATTGCCATGGTTTCTACACGCACACAGACACACACACACAACATCTGAATTAAGTTTCTCGTAAGCATTCTCTATACTCACAGTAAATTACACATATGCTTAAGCACTCAAACGCAGACATAAACTCACACCTGCATCACTCAGCCATTTCTCCAGCAGGGGTTTGAGCTTGCACATATTCTTGAAGCTGAGGTTGAGCGCCTCAAAGCGTGAGATGGTGGTCTGACTGAAGTCATTACCATACAGCTTCCCCATGGCCATTCCCACATCACCCTACACACACACACACACACACACACGCACAATAACTGTTAATATAACACACTCACATAAAAAAAAATCAACAGTACAGCATTTGACTTACATTATGCACACATTTACAGTTAATTAATTACAATTATTGTCTTATTTAATCTTAGGTCTACTAAAAGCCTACACTCACACACACACACACACACACACCTGGGTGAAGCCAAGTTTAATCCTCCTTTGTTTGAAGGTGCGAGCAAACTGCTCCAGCTCCTCCAGGTCACTCGGCTCCTCACCGTGGGAGGTTACTGTGGCAGCCAAGGTCATGGGTGCAGCTGCTGATGGTGTAATGCTGCTGTCCCTTCCCTTCTCCCTTTGTACCAAGCATGGCCTGGCATCATGATGGCGCTACAGCATACACAGTACACAGTCTCATACAATCATACAGTTAGATCCTGTTTCCACCCAACTTTCTTCTCTTAAACCAATATTAAACCTTGCCCACTAAAAAAGGTTAACCAGGTCTACATGGTGTTTCCCATAGAACCCCGCCCCCCTCCCCAAGACACTGCATATTTAAACCAATCATTCATCCAGTGAATGGTGTTGTCAGTGTGATGGACCCAGGGAAAATTCGGTTTGAGGGGGAAGCCTGGGGATGTCGTGTACCTGAGTTTGCATGCTCAGTCTGGGTGGAGTGGTCAGGAGAGATCCAGGGCTTTGCTGAGGTAGTGAAATCAAATTTTGTGTTGAAAGCAGACCTGTGTGAAGGAATGAAGGACAGACAGGAGCAGAGAAACATTAAATGAATAATAAGTATATGCTAGAATGAAACTCTTTTTTTTCCAGTTAATGAAATGAAATTGCTGAATGTTGTGCATGTGTGTGACGCACCCTGTGGGCTCTGCTGGGCTTGTGCCTGTGGCAAGAGGAACTGGGCATGAGACTGCAGAGGGTGACTTGGCATCAGCACCAACTGCTGCAGCTGCAACAGCTGCTGGATGTCCTAAAGGGAAGTTAATTATTAATATACATTTTGACTTCAATTTCAGTAAACATTCTCTCTGCCATGGCACCATCAGCAGAGGAGGGTGAAACCATCCCCAGTGTGTATACCAGCATGGTTCTTGTTCGACACTGATGGCTACACAACCACAACTACAAGTAGATGTTAAGTAGATGTTATAGACTCAAATTCTGCAATGAAAGTGAAAAGCATTTTAATAATATTTATATAACAGAAGTTACATTATTTTGATTAGAGGTTAAAAAAGTGAAGCACATATAGCTCCATGTTCTAGCTGGTAGTAATCAACACACATGTTTAATTGAGATCCAGTCCATCTGTACCTGGGCAGTGAGCTGGATGGGCTGTGAGAGGGCAAGTGGTGGTGGAGCATGAACAGGACTCTGCTCCGTTTTGGCTTGTGTCTGGACTTGTGCTAGAGCCTGATTGGCCTGTTGCTGCTGAGCCTGTTGCTGACTGGCTGCAGCAGCTGCATGAGCTGCATTGGTCTGCTGCACTGCTGCGGCCAGGAGCTGTGCTTGAGCCTGCTGGAGCAATAACTGCTGCTGTGCAGGTAGCAGAGCCGCCAGCTGGAGATAGGTGCAAAGAATGGAGACAGAAGAAGAAACAATGGCATCAGAAAGTTGCAGGAGAGAGACTTAGTTGAAACAGCATAAGTTAGGTTATCCTGAATGCTAAAGTAGCACCAGGTCATGGGACGGTAGGATTAAACACCAGAACCATAAAGGGTGCAAAATATAAGGAAAAAACTAAGAGATGTATATTGGTGTAGTGCAAAGATGACCGATCTTATATGGAAAGGGTCAGTCTGGGTGCAGGCTTTCATTCCAAATAAGCAGAAACCACACCTATTGAAAGCCAAAATCTACTGATTAAACAGTCGGAATCAGGTTTGGCTCCTGCTTGATTGGAATGAAAACCTGCACCCACACCGGCCCTTTGCGGAAAGGATTAGACACCCCTGGTATAGAGCAATGCACTGTGTATAAAAAGGCTCTGATTTTATACAGCTATCTTAGTAATTAAAGCTGATATTCAGCATTTAATTTCAAATCTAATTTGCTATAAGTACAGAGCCTCCAGTTATTTTTTTATAGGCTAGACTGTATTTGTCAATTACAACTGTGAGTGCAGCATATTAATGCAAAGCAATGTATGGTTTAGAACTAACGTAGGATATATTAAGTAATGAATGAATGTAATAACTCACCAGTTTCTTTTTAAATTGTGATTATAGCTGATGTGCATGATGTGTTCTCAGCACATATGATTTTATAGCTGACTTGCTTATATAGCTACAGTATTTGTCTTTTGTGTCAGTAAAATGTGGGAATATGTGCATACCCCTGCTAGCTGACTGCCAGCCAACATGAGCTGCGTATGTGGTAGAGGAGGCTGAGCTGGAGGAGGTGGAGCATGGGAACTGAGCTCGGGGACTTCTCCTACTTTAACCTGTAAAACACACACACAGTTTATCTTACTATCCATGTGAGGACCTTCCACTGACATAATTATTAATGCAGATAATTAACGCTACGCCTTTGCTGAATTTGACCTACCATGGAAGTGGGAACTATGTCCTTTTCAACCTCTGTGCTTTCAACCCACACAATGGGGGGTGGGGACATCTTTTGTTACTAGCCTGCTATACTGTAGAGTCAATGTTATAGGTTGAACAAGTGAATGTGTCTGTATGCTGATTTCCCTAAAGATCATATATGTATATACAGTATAACTCATTTAAAGGTAAGAAGTGCCGCTGCGTTTATTGCTGATGCTCTGAGCGGCTGTCACGAATCATGCCTCTGTGATTCCTCCTGCTCACCACCAGAGGGCACCATCACCTGAGTATTAACTTTTTCCCCTGGACTCCATTTCCCATAACCCCATTCCCAGAACAGATTACTGCTACATCTATTTCCTATCTGTCAGACTATTTAAGACTCACTCCAACACTCACCCATTGCGAAGTCTTGCTTTGCCCTGGCTGACATTATTGAGCGGTGCACTGATATTGTGCTTTGCCTGTGTTTGACTTTGGACTGTTTACCCTGTTTTTGAACCTGTGCTACATGCCTGTTATTTCTGCTACGTTTATCTGGATAGTTCCTGGTATTGCTTGCTTCCTGCCCTGACCTTTTGCCTGTTTTGTGACTATGTCTCTGATTTTTGCCTTGGATATTGGTTTTGCCGGTGATCTACTTCTGCCTGTCTTGACTTCTGCTTTTTGGCTCATTTACGTTTTTTTTCCCCATTTTATATTCATATTCCCATCCTTCACACACACACACACACACACACACACACACACACACACACACACACACACACATACACACACACTTCACATTCACCTTGGTGTGGCTTGGGGCAGGAGAGAAGCAGAATGGGCTTGTTTTCATTGGCTGGGTCTGAGTGGAAAGTGGGGGGGGGGGGGGGGGGGGGGAGAGTTAATCACACAGCAGATTTTAAATTTAATATGTTGGCAAAAGAGAAAGCTAAGCCTCATTTCAGATAGATAAGTGGTCACCATGTTAATGAATATAGATTTTCTACAACAACTTATTTTACAATTATGATTCAAATATTCTAAGAACAACAACAAAAAGTGCAACAAAAAACATGGTTGGTTAAAGTATTTTATACCATAGCATGCTTTAATTCTCGAATCTGACTGATCAGAAGGTGTGTATTATTTCTGTGTAACATTGCAGCTAACGTCGGACTGTAGTTCCGGCTGTAATATGAACGACGGGTTTATATTAATGCGTTCATTATAATACATTATTGTTTCTATAGTAACATTCACAAGGACTTTTATGGCAGAAGTGTCTCACAGGCTAATCTAAGACTAATAATAAAAAAGTGTGTTCATGTTCAATAAAGAAAAACAAATAATTGTTGAAGTGGTAAAGTTTTTTGTTAGGACACGTTTATTTAACATTTGTAGAAGAAGTCTCCAGTTTCAGAGCAAAGTTTCCTTTAGACGAGGTAGGTAGAGAGAGAGAAATGGTGAGGGTACAACTATTTATCACAGCTATAATGTAAGTGAGAACAGGAACTAACTTGTACTTGAACTAACTTAAATCTAATGTGATGGTAACTACAAGTCCACCGATTGATCGGTTTTGATGGAACTAGCAGTAATCTGCAAACATCCACAACCATTTTTCTCTGTTGCATCCATCATGGGATCAGCTGAGAAGCATCCACTGTCATTATATTGTACGAGAGCGACCTCTAGAGGCGAAATAAAAACTATCACTGACAAATTTTGTTGTGTAATTTTAAGTGTTTTTTTTTAAAATTCATTTTGGATGTCTCTATTTTTTTATTTGTTATTTGGAGCGTTGCTTTTTGGTTCAGTTTGGATGAATATCTTTTATTTACTTTATTCATTAATAGTTAATATATATAAAAATGTATATATTTATTTAATTAAATAAAAGTACAGTACATTTTCATGGTGCAGTCAGTACTGTTTATTTTTGTAATAAAGTTCAGCAATTACTTTGAGTGTTATGTTTTCATTCAATATAAATTTTTAAAACTATTGATTAATCGGTTATGGGCAGGTACAGCGCAACTTAGTTATCGGTATCGGTAAAATCCACTATCGCTCAACCTCTAATGGTAACAGTAGCTCCACTTCGTGTCATGCAGAACCTCACCACCCCAGTGTGCATTATTTTCACGTAACCCCATTGGTTTGGAGAGGTTATTCCTTAATTTACATCAATTAAATGTTATTGGTTAATTTACCTTAACCTTCCATTCTCTCATATTGTCCATGCACATTCAATTATATCTCTAAATATCATGTACTAAATCAAATAAATATTCATTTTACATTAATAGCAACACAATTCTATCTACAGTCATGTGAAAAAATAAGTGCACCCTATGGAAATGGTTGCCTTATTTATTTATTTATTTATTTTTACATATTTGGACAAGCAAACATTCGATCATCTTGGAAACAGTGCCTATTAGTGAAGTTGATATACTTGAACAAAACCACAAGGAAATGTAGCTTTTTCAATCATTTATTCAACAGAAAGATCAATAGATGTGATATTCTTCTGTAGGGAAAAAGTAAGTACACTCTTGGCCTCAGAAGCTATTATTGCCCCTTTAGCAGAAATAACATATTCTAGGCATTTCGCATAATTGTCCACTGGCTTGCTGGAATTTTTTCACTCTTCCATACAATATTATTTCAGTTGCAAGATGTTTGAGGGTTTTCTTGCATGTACTACCCGTTTCAAATCCCCCCACAACATGGGAGTCAAATCCGGGCTTTGACTAGGTCATTCCATAACCCTCCATTTCTTCTTTTTGAGCCATTCCTTGGTGGATTTGCTAGTGTGTTTAGGATCATTGTCATGTCAAAAGGTCCACTTTCAGTTCAACTCCAACGTTCAGACAGATGACCTCATATTATCTTCAAGCACTCTCTGATATGATGCAGAATTCATAGTTGAATCAATACGAGCTGTCCAGTCCCTGAGGCAGTGAAACAACCCCAAACCATATCATTTCCATCACCGTGTTTCACAGTCAGTATTAGGTGCTTCTCCTGAAAAGCTGTCTTTGGCCAGCACCAAACATGTCTGCTGTTACTGTGGCCAAAGAACTCTATCTTTGATTCATCTGTCCAGATCATATTATTCCAAAAGTTCTGGCCTTTGCCAATATGCTCATTAGCAAACTGTAGTCTTGCAAAGGCTTTTTCCCAGCACGCTTCCCATGTAGGTCAAATTTGTGCAAGCTCTTTATGATTGTAGACGCATGCACTTTGACACCCAGAGTTGCAAGACTTTATAACAGACCCTGTGATTAAATTTTGGGGTTCTTGGAGACTTCTTTTTGCATCAGACTGTCTGCTCTTGGGCTGAATTTTCTGGGACGGACAGTCCCGGACAAATTAGCAGTAATCTGCATAATTTGTAGATAATTTTCCGTACAGTCGTATGATGTATTTCAAATAATTTGGAGATCTTTTTTAAATCCCTTGCCAGACTCATAGGGATCCACAAGCTTTATTCTGAAGGCCTTACATCACTCTTTAGATCTTGGCATGATGACAACACACACCTCAATAACAAGGGAAAACCAAACACTAGATATGAGAGGGGTATAAATAAGACAGGTTCCACCTGCACTCCCTGAGCAGGTTCTAATCACTGGCACCTGATCTTGAACACCTGATTCTAATTTTATGGTGATAAATGTTGGAGTGTACTTACTTTTTCCATGTGACTGATCTGTTTTTTTTTTTGTTAAATTGCTTACAATTTAAATAGTTTAAACTACTACAAAATGTAAATGTTATGTATCATTTGATAAAGTGTATCACTTTTATTAACAGGCACTGTTTCAAAGAGGATAAAATGTTTGCTTGTCCAAACATGTCAAAACGGCAACAATTTCCATGAGGTGTACTTATTTTTTCACATGACTGTGTTACAGTACAGTGGGTGAATTTTGTTTAATTCTATCAATTATTTTTCACTAATAACTATACACGCATCTTTTGTTAATTATTTCTTTTCAATACATATAAAACCACAATAAATGGTTTATTAATGGTTTATTATTATTATTATTATTATTATTGTTGTTAATAATAATAGTAATACTAATAATACTAATACTACTACTACTACTAATAATAATAATAATAAAAGACATACCTGATCATTAGACTTGGGACTGTTCTTCTTCGAATCTGTAGCACACACATACACACACACACACACAGACACACACGCACACACACACACACACACACACACACACACACACACTCAGCTTAGTGCCTCGGGCTTCAGTCCTCACATCAACAAAGAGTAACCAGTTACCCAGAGGCATCACATTAGTGGGATACCACAGCAAATTTAACCTGGGCTGACTGTGTGGGTGTGTGTGTGCGTGTGTGTGTGTGTGTGTGTGTGTGTGTGTGTGTGTGTGTGTGTGTGTGTGTGTCGGCCTATAAAGCAGAGGCTTGGGCAAGTGACAAATGTGAAAGATATTTCAAATCTAGATCATGTTAGTAACCTACACGTACTCGCTGAAACCCCACCCCACCCCACACACACATCTATTTAAAAAACCATAATATTTTACATGTGTGTATTAATTTTTGAAATCCTTGAATGTTCAGGCGTTAAGCCTGTGTGTCTTAATGAGGTCCCCAATAAGTGACATTATTTGGGTAACTGCAGGTACTGAAGGATGGAGGAACTGCTATGTGTTGCTAACGAAGGATTACCTCTTATACGTATATATATATATATATATATATATATATATATATATATATATATATATATATATATATATATATATATATATATATATATATTAGAAGGGACATTTTTGGAGAGTTGAGTAGTTGGAACAGAAGTGATGACATCTCGACTGTATACACCGAAGCTTCAATACACACTATCCCAAAGACTCACTTCCTCTCAAATACACACCGACATGAACATGAGCAGGCATTTGTACCTGTGCTGTCTGCAGGAAAGTCAGCTTCATTCTTCTCATCATCAACTGCTTTATTCATCCTGATATCTACTTTAAACACAGAAAGAAAATCTGATGAGGTGAAGTCTCTGACGCCTTGTCGTGGTGCTGCAGGAGCAAAATGAAAGAGATCAGACATGCGTATACATTGAAGTAAAACAGAGGACAAATACTTCACATTTAAACTCATCTTTTAAACATCTTTGTGTTTGGGATGCACATCCACAGAGTATTATTTAAGAAACATAAGTTTGATGCTGAATTATACAAACACAAATTGTACTGTTTGGAGAAGTTGACTAAAAACAAGCAGATAAATACAAACTCATTCTGCATTAAGAAATATGAAGCATATACTCCAGTAATTACATAAAAAGCTGAAAAATCATTACACTCAAAAAAGCATATAAGAAATTTCTGCTTTAGTCACGTGACCAAATCTCATCTGTCAGTCTCACGAGAGTTACGAACTGCTGTTCATGCTCGTGTGGAAAGCACCAAGCTACAGCGCTGCAATCCTGCACTTACAACTAATCTAAATTAGCTTCTTATTACACGCTCGTTCCTGTCATGATCTTCATGAATTATTATATTAGTACACAGATGAAAAGAATTCAATAAATCAGGGCAGTCATGTATGTTTGAAAAATAATTCTTTTTAACCCAGGGATACATTACACGTTAAGCGTACACGTTAAACGTAAATGCATTCCTATAACTTATGACATGTTCAAAAGAAACAATAAATCTTTTGCAGGTTCAGTGTGAAACCTAGAGACCACTGGCGTGCATGAACCATTCATAGATTCTTTTTTACAGAGATTCTGTGGTAAGTACATTTCTAATTTTACACTCTTCCTCTATCATTTTTAATCCCTAAAAACTTTTTAAAAAAATATACATATAATATTTGACTTATTTCACAGCCTACATCTAATCATTCAAATACATTTGAAAGACATGTTGCATTAATAAAAACATTTAAACTACAATATACAGTACACTCTACTTCTCTTTTTTAGTTAACAGCAAAACAATGTCCTTGGTTTTGTCCAACATTTTTAATTTGGTATTTATATATAATACGTCATTTACTGGCTCTTGGAAATGACTGTAATGTACTGTAGGGGAGATTCTAACAGTTATTATTTTGACCTACTGTAGATCTTCATCTCCACTCAGACATACACAATATCCCTTTTTCTTTGTCCATATGGAAATTTGAAAGCGCTCGGTCGCAGGTAGTTTCGATACACAGCTCCTTCTGATTGGAATAATCTTCCTCTGTTTTTGAGATCTACTACCTCTTTCTGTGGTTTTACTACTTATTTATTTTCTCATCTCAAAACGACCTGTTTATGTTTTTAATCGATGTGATGCTTCAGTTAGCTTGACGCTGATGTACTCGAGGTATTTGCTGTGACTTTGTAAATAAGTTCCTTTTTTTGTGTGATATCTGAGGTCGGTGTGTGTCGGTGGGAGAGGGTGAGCAAACGGTTTATAATTTGTGTATTTGCGTATCTGTCTCGTATGTTATGTTATGCTGTTTTGTTTGGTTTGTATGTCCTCTATAAGTTCGTACTTTGTGTTCTTGAAAATGAGAGGTTAAATCTTACATCTCAAGGAGCTACCAATTCAACTTTACCTAGATCAACCAAAATATGAAGCAAACATCTATGTTTGCATAGCGCCGGCAGAGGCGCAGGACTGCAGCACCCATCAGCCGCATGATCACAAACACCTGAACCACGTTTATGCGAAATGAGCCCCAGTATTCGTCATGCAATACAGCACTCTTTGTCTAGCATATGTTGTCGTATCCAAGCCGTGTTCATGTACAGAATATTTCATGCTTGTCTAGTTTATGTTCGTATTCATGTTAGTCTTTGTTCACGTTTCTTTCACTTTCAATAAAATACTCTCTCTGCACTCGCATCCATCTCCAACCAATCTGTAGCAATCCAGGGCTGACCCGAGTAATGTGAATACGCAAGTGTTCATATGTTTTGTTTGGTATTAAATAATTAAATAGGTTTCTCCACCTATGTAGTGCAGCATATGATCACACTGAGGATTAAACTAAAGCATATAACGTCTAGGAAAACTCTCATGTAACAGGTATAATGGTATAATGCTGTGAGAGAAGCCAATTGAACTTTTTCAATTTTTTACTTCCATTATTGTTGCACAGTTACTGAAATGTGTACACATCTTAGAGTGTTTTAAAAATTCACCAAAAGTAAATGAACGCATTACGTACACTCTTAATACAACACTGGAAATGTGTTGAACTTCAGTAACTATTACTGCTGTCCTAAAATGGCCTGGCATCCTGCTCAGGGTGTATTATTATCACCTCATGCCCAGTGTTCCTTGGATAGGGTTAGGGTTAGGGTTAGGATAGGCTCCCAGGATAAAGCAGTTAGTGAAAGTGAGCGAGTGAGTAAACTTGATTATATTACTGTTTTTTGGAGAGCCCCGCAGAGATATTCTGCCCTTTGGGCTACGTGGAGCAGCGGCTCAACATATGAAAGCATATTTTTTATGTTTGAACAGAAATATGGTAGCGCAGTAAGGCAGTGTTTAGGTCAGACAACTGGAGCAAACCAGTAACCCAAATCTCCTATTAGCTCATATTAATGAACTTGTCTTTGTCCCATGTGCAGGGTTGCGGGGTTTCGCGTATTTTGGCCACATATTGTGTCTATACTGATAGTATAAATACTGCACATTAAAAATACGCACCACAGTCCCAATGCCCCAATACACCTAGTCTTTTTAAGCTTCCTTTTGAAAAAAAAAACTTGTCCATATCTATATTTATATTCATTTAGTTATATGTTCAAGCTGAATAACAAGGCTATACGTCCTGTGTCTTGTGGCTTTCATACTCACGTCTATCATATATGTGTATATTCCTAGGCACTATCTCTGACCTTTTGCTTTACAATTGTCTATAGAGATGTTGATAAATTTGTAAGTTCGGATACAAGTTCAAGTAAGAACAAAGGTAGATTAATCAAAAGATATTCATCTAAATTTGTGAGGATTTGTTCCTGAGTACTAGTTTTATATTTTAAATTCACAAATTAAACACAAAATGAGTTCCATACTCTACACGTCCTCCTTTAAACATGTATAAACAAACACACCTCATGAAAACATTTTTACACACACACGCACACACATGCACGCACACACGCACACACACACACACACACACACGCATGCACAAGCACGCATGCACACACACACACCAACGCACGCACGCACACGCACACAAACGCACACGCACACACACGCACGCACACACACACACACACACACACACACACACACACACGCACGCATACACACACACACACACGCGCACACACACACACACACACACACACACACACACACACACACACACACAAAGTATGTGGCGGCTCACATTCCTCCAGAGAGTCAGTCCTGACATTTCATTATTACTGCTCTTACTTCAGCTCGTTTTGATGTTCTCTCATTAGCAGAGTCCGTTACAAACAGCAAAGTTAATTAACCCCTAAACCATGCCTCAGGAGAGATCATTAGACAGAGAGAGAGAGAGAGAGAGAGAGAGAGAGAGAGAGAGAGAGAGATAGACAGACAGACAGACAGACAGGAAAGCTGGAAAGCAGACATTTTGCCATAGCCACCATTTTATAAATAAACCTCAGCTCTCTGTCTGCCAGGTTAAACTAGCAAAATTTAACAGCAGGTTGAGAGGAACAATTTTCCAGGATCTTCAATCAGTGTCATAAGGACCAAGACCTCAGATCACCTAATTAATTTTAATTACATGTAAATGTTCCTAATTTCTTTATTAATATTCACACTGGTCCTTGGTTTTATGAATCCAGGTCTGGACAGAGCACTGGACAGAGTCTAAACCCTGGCATAATACACAAAAGATTCTGTGTCATATCAACAGATGAGAAAGAGTGGTGAGCAGGCAACACACACACACACACACACACACACACACACACACACACACACACACACACACACACACACACACACTCCTAAGAGAGAGAGAGAGAGATTCTGCTGATCACTTAGCAGACCACTGTCACTCTTCTTTCTTTCCACATCTTATTCCTTCTCTTTCCACCCCTTACAGCTATCACAAAGCAAACTGCAGGTGCATGACATGGCCACATGGGGGCAGCCACATCATACAAGACTGATATGAAGTCAATCAGTTCTCATGATCAAAGTCAAAAGTGAACCGCTAGCTGTGATTTTTAGTTCTACTAACTGCTTTTACTGCAGTACAGATATTAATATCCACACATCCACCCCTACTACATTTACTAGTACAGGCAGGAGGAACACAACCAGCAAAGTGAAACACACACACACATACACACACACACACACACACACACACCTCCAGGACACAGAGGTGGAGGCAGGCAGGTCAGGGTGTTATATCTTGTTGGCTGTTGACCTGATTTAAAGACAATGGAGCATAAAAATGAATGAGTACAGGTTTAAAATTACACTCCTGAGTCACTTTCTCTCCCTCTCCATCTCTCCCTCTCCATCCCTTCCTCTCCCTCTCCATCTCCATCGCTCCCTCTCCATCTCTCCCTCTCCTTCTCTCCCTCTCTCCCTCTCCATCTCTCCCTCTCCTTCTCTCCCTCTCTCCCTCTCCATCTCTCCCTCTCCTTCTCTCCCTCTCCATCTCTCCCTCTCCTTCTCTCCCTCTCCATCTCTCCCTCTCCTTCTCTCCCTCTCCATCTCTCCTTCTCCTTCTCTCCCTCTCTATTTCTCCCTCTCCTTCTCTCCCTCTCCATTTCTCCCTCTCCTTCTCTCCCTCTCCATCGCTCCCTCTCCATTTCTCCCTCCCTCTTATCCAGTGTTCAGGTTGGCCATTGGCTCTTCCATGATCAAGTCATCAACATTTTCTGATTCTGTTCACAGCCCGCAGGACATTTTATAAATAATATGTTTTGGTTTTTGTGGACAAGGATCTTCTGATGGATCGGATACTTACCAGGCTTTTACTAGATACTTGTGATGTCATAATTCTTTTTTCTTTTTTTCATGCAAACTACTTTGAACTTTGACCTACAGAAAACAAAAACTACTTTCCTGTTTCTTCCGTTCCACTCTTTTTCTGTCTTTTTGGCGTTTTTTCTGTCTCTCTTGTGTGTTTATTTTATGTCCCTCTACTTGTCTCTTTTTCTGTCCTTCACTCTCTCTCTCTCAACCATCCAAATTCTTCCTCTGTCTTTCTTTCTATCTCTCTCTGGTCAATAGTGGTCATGACATCACCAGACAGTCTCTGCTCTCCAATAGGGCAATTGCAATCCACGTTGCTAGGCAACAGCAGTGAAAGATAAGTGTGTGTGTGTGTGTGTGCGTGTGTGTGAGTGTGTGTGTGTGTGTGTGTGTGTGTGAGTGGGTGTTTGCATGTGTGTGTTGGGGAGGAAGTTGGGTATATATGTTACTGTCCAATCAGTAAAATGAATGAGCGAATGAATGATGCACAGTTATGATGTTGGGGAATTGTTCTGGCACGGTTTGGGGATTCTTGTCCCCTTAAGGGAAAATCACTGGAGATCAACACAAAGTTATTCTGACTGGAGGTGTGTCTGAGACACACCTCATATATTTTTTTTGCAGCCCCATTCCTGTTAAAGTACCCAGTTCCACCCACTCCCGGAATACTCTGGCACTCCTAATGGACTCGGTTCGTTTTTTGTCCCTCAAAATTTTAAACAAAATAGTATGTGGAATAAGCAGAATAAAGCATATCCTGAATATGAACAAATGAATGTGGTAAACGCATTCCCACACTGCCCGCTCCCACATCTTCTTCACTGCATCCCGCAGGATCCTCGTCCTCTAATTCCGACTTTCTCCACCATTATGCTATGATGAAACACACCTACTCTGGGATCTCTTCCAGGATGACAAGCCAACATCCACAGGGCACGAGGGTCACTGAAAGGTGTTTTGATATGACAGCTTCAACAGTCCGTACAGGATTTCGTGAAGTTTTTTATGATCGTTGCGGCCAAAAATGTTTGATTTTACTGCAGTTTTTTTTTTTTTTTAAATTTGTGATGCAGCTTAAGAGTTTTTGTGCTTGAATTGGTGAAACTGCAATTGCACAAAATAGTTTTGCACAAAAAAAAGGTTCTTTCGCAGTGATGTTTGTTGGTAAATGAGACCTTTTAGATATACTCATGTTCCACGCGCATGAATCAAAGAAGGTTTTGGCTGAATGAGCATTGCGATAACGTCATATGACACGTCTTGGCCCAAATCTGAAGAACATTTGCAGTAATTTTGAAAAATCGCAAGCCCCTCCAAATATTGCGGAGTTTCCTTGATTTTGCGTTCATTTCTGTGATCGCAATATCCTAGAGGGTCTGACTTTGGACTACAACTGTCCCAAACAGTTCTGCACTCAAGTCTCCATCAGTGAACTGTGGAGAAGTTCAACAAAACAGACTTCATGTAAAAACTGTAATGAATTTTCCTGGTTAAACAACTGCACTATTTTCCATGTAGTATTAGAACATTTATAGAAGGGATTTATTTATAATCACACTATCCGGTTTACCCAGATGAGGATTTTTTCCCTTTTGAACCTGTTTCCTCTCCAGATTTCTTCCTCATATCGTCTCAGGGACTTTTTCTTCACCAAGGTCGCCTCTGGCTTGCTCATTAGGGATAAATTCATACATTTAAAATTTATATCCTGAATTTATATATTTCTGTAAAGCTGCTTTGGGACAATGTCCATTGTTAAAAGTACTATACAAACAAAACTGTATTGAATTTGAATGGCACAATGCGAATGAAAACTATGTAAATCATCAGCTATAATTTGTTGCTTAATATGTGGAAGGCAGGGATTTGAATTGTTTGAATTTGAAGATCAGTCTATCTAATTCATTCCTCTATCATCTCACTCGTGTTTGTTATGAAACTGTCTTTAAATTATAGCAGGCTGTGTATATTTCAAAAATGTTTTAAAAAGAAATATAAATATAAAATATGTGTGTCTGTGCATGTTTGTACATGTATGTCTCCAACGGTGTGTGTGTGTGTGTGTGTGTGTGTGTGTACACGAGAACAAGAGCGAGAGTGTATGCGTCTCGGGAGTGTATATTATATCCGATACAGTAGCTCTTTCTCGCACCACATATTTCTGGGCCGATCGATAATTCTGACTCCCTACAAGACAATAATCGCTCTACCCCTCCCCCTCTAGGCATTGGCTACCATTATTACAACTCTCTCTCGGGAACGCATGAAACAGCGAGAGGAGCCAACGCTCTCTACCTCAAATCATCTATTCATCCACCTATCCCTCCATCCATCCTGTACACGGCCCCAACATGAGTTAAAGAAGAAAGTAGAAAAGGAAAGCACAGACAGAGGAGGGGGAAAGGGAAAATGGGAGTACGGCTAATTGACAGATGGAGAGAGTAGAGAGAAAGAAGAGACAGAACAAGAGGGAAGAGTGACAATTTTACAATAAAGGTGACTGTGATTGGATCATAAATAAAAGGAGGGAACAACAAAGACTTACACAGCTGCCTCTTAATAACAAGGCCTGTTGGGGGAAAACACACACACACACACACACACACATTATCCATATGATATATGTATGTGGTATGTGTTATGGGAACTTTATAGGTATACTGATTGGACTGGACTTCACTTGGCTTTCAGTTAAAGTGAACGCTCATTGGAGTCACACTTTCCTGCCTTTTATTCTCTCCTTTAATATGGTCCTTCCTCACACCCTTTTCTGCCTTCTCTCCATCACTGGCACATACACTTCTTCCTCTGTCTCTCTTTCTGTCGCTCTCTCAAACTAAGACCTCTTTCCACCCTTCCCCCGTCCTCTAAGGCCATCACGCCACTGCCCTGTCCTGCTCCTCATCCTCGACTCTCTTACACTTCTCCTTTTCAATTCTCTTCCTGTTGGTCTTCTTCTAACATTTCCTTCTTTCCAACTGTTCTCCACTAAAAAAAAGGCACTGTGAATTATTAAATCGATTTATTTAAGCACCATTAATAATACACCTACATGCAAGACATTTGAGTGTAGGCCAGAGAGAGGAGAGAATGGAAAACAATAGGAAAAGAAGGAAAAGAAAATTGAAACAGTGGTTAATGTAAGATTGTGAGGTTAGAATGGTTGGAAGGAGTGGGGAATCGGGGGTTAGGAAATTGGTCTGGCTAGCGGAACAGCTTTTCGCCCCTTTCTTGCACCTACCACCCCTCTATCCCTCCATCCCTCCCTCTTCCCCATTCTGTTTTGTATTCTGTGGAGATGACAGGGAGAAAGCTTTATTGCTCCGAGTTGGTATCGATCGGGGCCCCTCACACGGGGAGCTCAGACGAGCGCATGTTGGCAGCCCTTTTGCAGCGCCAGCTGCTACACCCTCCCTTTTTCTTTTTCTTTTCCTTTTCCCCTCTCTCTCTCTCTCTCTCTCTCTCTCTCTTTTCTGCCTGCTCTGGGATTCACATCTGCAGCTTTCTATTTAGAGAGGTTAAGAAGCAACAAGCACCATTGCACTTTATTTACCTAACTGCTTTTTGTCTTGCTGGCAAGGCCTTACTATCCAGACATGAATGAAAACACACACACACACACACACACACACACACACACACACACACACACACATCACCATCACCATCATCATCATCCCTTCATCCCAACACCCAAAACAAATTTAAAACAAACAAAGAAGTAGCAAAGCATAAATGTTCCTGTTGACAAAATGGAAAAATAAATTCATGGGTTTTATTATTATTATTATTGTTATAATTTTTATTATTATTATTATTATTATTATTATTATTATTTAGATAAGTCACTTCTGTTGGCCACTTTTATAATGCATGCTAATGTTGGAATGGTACAAAGCAAAAGGTTGAGTTGGATTCAGAGATAAGAGGGGGGTGTACAGGTTGACCATTTCCCCGAGGGCTGCAGGGGTGAATGAGGGAGGAAGAAGGGGAGAAGGGAGAATGGGAGGGAGGAAGGGAGGGATGGATGGATGGATGTATGGATGGATGAAGTACTGCCCTCCACTCATACCCTTGGGCGAGGCTTTTCACCCGTGGTTCCCTGGGGTGTGCTATACTACTTTTTCTCCTCCTCTTGTGCTCATTCTCAGTGCCCTTGTACTGTTTCTGTAAAGACGTCTCCACTTTGACTTTTCTGTATAACAAAACTCCATTTGGACTCGGCTGCAGCGCTTCCACTTCAGAAAGAAAGAAAAGAAAACTGTGCTCATTTTTCTCTTTTTTTACTTCCTCTGGCCACCTCAGAGCCACTTATGTTCACTCACCAAATCAAAGATATAACCCCCCTCCCACCTCCATCCTTCTATCCATCCATCCATAGCTCATTCTCTATTGCTACATTGTCAGCTATAGGGTCTTCAAGCACAGTAATATCACAAAAGACATAAAAATCAGGAGAGGTTGTGTGTAGGATGTACACGGTTAGGTGTGCAAGTGATGCTGTGCCGTTTCGAAAACTGCGACTTCTCTTTGGACAAAGTGGAGCGCATTTGGTTAATTTCTTTAATATGTAGATTAAAGCTTTGTTTTGTAACCATTCTTTACATTAATTTATCAAAATTATTAAATCAATTTATCAAAATGATTTTAGGTTAATTATTATTATTATTATATTATTATTATTAATAATAATAATAATCCTTAAAAATAAATAAAATACATTTACAGCTCATTTTAAATTTACTGATATTATTATGCCATTTTATTATAATAATCTGTCCCATACACTCATTTCATAGACAAAATAAATTATTGTTAATATATTTTTAGTCTAAGAAAATACATCTGTTTAAACTATTCTGTTTATATATATATATATATATATATATATATATATATATATATATATATATATAAATAATTGACCATTATATTTAAACAGTGCCCATAATATTTATAGTGTGGAAGTAACAATTACAACATCAGATTTAAAGATAAGGAACATTGTCTTTCTAGTAGTAGACCAGTGATCAAATATGACAATCATATTAGCACTGGAATTAGGATCACTATTATAATATATGTAGATTTTCTAATGGGGCGAATGTACAACAGTATGAGGTAATGTGATGCTGTTAGTTATTCTGATCACTGTGAAAAATGGAATATATCTGAGCACACATGCTATGTGGCTAACATACGTACACATGACTACACCGATAATACATTTGTTGATTACAAGACAGAAAATATATTTAGAAAAATAAATCTTAATAATGATCTAAAAATAATATGTAAAAAAAAAAACTGTTTAAAACAAAAATGTCAAATTTGTGTGTGTGTGTGTGTGTGTGTGTGTGTGTGTGTGTGTGTGTGTGTGTGTTGCAACCATATAATTGTCGTCTGTTGATTGCAAGGCTGTGGTCATGCTGCATGCAGGGTGGAAGATGGTGTCCAGGATAGTGAGGTGTTTGCTGAGTGGCACCACAGAGAGAGTGAGAGAGAAAGAGGTAGAAAGTGAGAGAGAAGGACTGAGAGAGGCTTTGGAGAGCTCCAGTCCCCCAGTCGACCGCCATTTCACACTGGTGACCAGCACAAATTGGATCAGGCGGCGTTCTCATTGCACCAGCAAAAAAAAAAAGATACATAAAATGGCCGGATCTCCAGCACTGCAACACTGAGTGCCGAGCGGCAGGAGGAGACAGATACAAACCACAAACACACTACATCAAGAAGAAAACGCTAAATGTTCCAAATGTTCTCTATGCTTCATTTCAAATGATGTTTATGTCAAACCACGAAGAGTCTGTGATGCCTTCATACGCAACATTCTAAAATAAGATATAACCTTAAGGAGACTTCTCATTACATAATTACGCAGCTTGAAATATCAGCAGATACTGTACATGTATTCACAATAACATTTCTATTGAAAGTCTTTTTACTATTATCTGTAAAAATAAGCCAAAACAATTACAGAACAAATCCAGGATTCTAAGCACAGTTAAGCGGATGACTCACTTTATTCTTTATTACTTTTGTTTATACTGGAAAATATTTTTAAGCGAGCACCTAAACAGAATTTGTGAGCTCAGTATGAGACTCAGATCAGATCCAATAGACACTTTCACACCTTTTGTTTTCATTATTGATTCATTTTTATGCAGTAGCCCTGTCCACTGAGGTTCTGTAATAAGGTCTCTCATCTGTGATTAATGATAATGAACGTAATTAAATAATGAAACACTTCTCGCTGCTTTTTCTCTGAACATTTAGCAATGAATTTAAGCCCATCTTTACTATTATGTATGAACATTATCTCTTGTGAGTTTACGAGAATTGAGGTTTATGAAAACTGTTATGTTCAGTGAATCTGCAGCACCAGGGCTTGCCTTTTAGCACATTTATGCACATTATATGGTCCCTGTATTTTGGCCCTTGAACTGTTGTACACAATATGGTCAAAAGTATCTGCACCCCTGAACATCACTCCCATGTGTGGTTCTTCTCCAAACCACAACTGTATGCAGCCACAATTGTAGCATAACAATTTCCCTTCACTGGAACTAAGAGGCCCAAATTTGTTCAAGCATGTGTGCACAAAGCGAGCTCCATGAAGACATGGTGTGTTAAGTTTGGAAGAAGTTGGAAGAACCTGAGTGTATTGCACTGACCTTAACCTCACTTATGCTCTTGTAGCTGAATGAACACAAATCCCCACAGCCACGCTCCAAAATCTAGTGGAAAGACTTCCCAGAAGAAAGACTGGAGCTTACAGTATTATAACTGCAAAGGGGGAATAAATGTTCAACAAGCACATATGGGTGTGATGGTCAGGAGTGCACATACTTTTGGCCATATAGTGTGCATTGGTGTTATGTAGAAGTATGTAATGTAAGATATTTGTCTGGAGAGTAATATTATACCAAAAGAAGTCAAATTAGTGTAAAAAAAAAAAAAAGTCTAAAAGCTAGGCGAAGTCTCATGAGGCTCAGGTAAAAACAGCTTAAAACAGCGTAAGCTATAACAACATCATTTGAACTGCACTGGGTCAGTGTGAGTTTGCACAAGCGTGTTGGCATATTTGTTTATGCGTGAGTGTGTGTGCATTGTTGGTGCCACGTGCACACTGTGTTTACATTGGAGAGAAGGGCATGTGGGGCCGATATCTCACGGCAATCAATATAGGGGGCAGAGAAGTCGGTGAGGACGGGGTGTGTGTGTGTGTGTGGGTGTGTGTGTGGGTGGGTGTGTGTGTGTGTGGGAGGGGATCGGTAAAGAAAGCAGGTTATCTCCTGTCATTAATGGCGGGAATCCCAGGCGAGTAGGGTTCATGTGTGTGTGTGTGAGTGTGTGGGGAAGACCTGGATTCATTCAGAAAAACACAGACTGTTTGGCATTGGGAGAAGGCAGACAATTATCTGTATTGATTAACGCCAGCCAGCCAGTGCACGGAAGACAGAAAACTATGACTAGATCAATAGAGAGAGAGAGGGGAATGAGGTGGAGAGGGGAAAGAGTGGAGAAGAACTGCTGGAAATAGGGCAGGACATGGAAAAAAGCAACAGTTGTGCTAAGGCATGGAGACAGTGGGAAGAATGAAATAAGGAAAAGTTGTGGATCATTAAGAAAAGTGTACAGTCCTATCAAGATATACTTACTGCTCTGATTATTCATATTCATACAAACAAATGATGTATATGTAGTTTATGTAACTTTATTTCAGCCATATGTATTCATAAGCCTGAAATACAGTTATATATTATTCTATAAGGATGGGTTTTGGTTGGTTGAGAGCGATAACACCCCTCACCAAATAACATTATACTCAGCTTTCACTAGCTCCGTCCTAGAGTGAAGTGTCAAGAGTTGTTTGTGTGTCTATGTGGACATCGTATAAAAAAGCCGAAGGAAGTCGTGTAATTAAAAACCATACTAGTTGAAACACACACACACACACACACACACACACACACACACACACACACACACACATGGACACACACACACAAACTTTCAGTCTTTACACATCTGTTACCTTAGCGACCGTTTCCAAGGCATTCATATCCCCCTGGGCAGACACTTCTGATGTCAACCACACATAAGGATATATACCTATATCCCATGCATAAGGATACACACCTTTATTACACATATAAGGATACATACCTATTTCACATGCATAAGGATACACACCTATATCACCTATATTACATACATAAGGATACACTCCTGTAACACGTACATAAGGATACACACCTTTATTACTCATATAAGGATACACATCTATATCCCACACATAAGGATACACACCTTTATCCCACACATAAGGATACACACCTATATCACGTACATAAGGATACACACCTATATCATCTATATCACGTACATAAGGATACACCTCTATATCACCTATATCACATACATAAGGATACACACCTATATCACACGCATAAGGATACACACCTATATCACATACATAAGGATACACACCTATATCACCTATATCACATACATAAGGATACACACCTATATCACCTATATCACATACATAAGGATACACACCTATATCACCTATATCATGTACATAAGGATACACACCTATATCTCACGCATAAGGATACACACCTATATCACATACATAAGGATACACACCTATATCACCTATATCATGTACATAAGGATACACACCTATATCACACGCATAAGGATGCATACCTTTATTACACATATAAGGATACACACCTATATCACCTATATCACACGCATAAGGATACACACCTATATCACGTACATAAGGATACACACCTATATCACGTACATAAGGATACACACCTATATCACACGCATAAGGATACACACCTATATCACACATTGGGCCTCATTTATCAAATTGGATGTGAATGGATTTATTCATAAATCATTTGTTGGCCTATTTACACAAGAAAAAAATCCTGTAGAAAATCCTGTAATTTCATAAAAACATTTGTATTCTAATCATGGTTGTGTGTGTGTAAATGTAAAGAAGACTAAATAACGTAAATCTCGATTGATTGTCTTCAACTCATATAATTTGTGATGAGTTACTGCACTTTATATACGGATTACACTGTCAAGTTCAGATAGCTTGAGTATTTCATTTAAACACACAAATTTAATGAATTTTTTGCGAAATCCAGTTATTTCATATTAATAACATTAACTAAAGAAATATTAAAAAGCAAGCCAAAATAAATCCATACATTAAGACAAATAAGACTTAACAGTTAAGAATGCAGCTTTAGGAATCCCTGTAATGGCTGTAATGCGGTGTGTAAGTTGGTTCCGTCTGTTGCAGATTCTTCTTTTAATGCTGTGCAACAGTTTATTAGGGCCAGCACTACGTGATCAATAAATGCCTGATCTGGAATATCTCAAGCTGCACTGTGCAGTATTCTCCCTAGTGGACCATCATCTGTCTTACTATGACACTTCCTGCATTTCCCAATATGGCATCCACGGGGGCACACTCGTACATTCTGGCCAACAGTCGCTGAAAAACTTTGCTTTTAATAAAAGAAGCAGTCTCTCTCTGTGATTGTTGCCCATGATTACCTGGATACATGATCATCTCTGTTTTCGTGTCAAACCATTTTCTTTGCACCTCACCTTTGTAACTCACATCTAATGAATATTGTCTGCAATTTCGTCTCCAGATTTTGGCTCTTCAAGTGCTGTTACCCTGATAAATATCCAGTTGTAAATCAGCTTTGCCGTGCACACGCTTGCTAATTTACAGGATATTCTTCAACATACGCGCACAAGTACAAAGACAATCAACATTCTTTGAACTTGTGGAACTCTGGTGGGAATTTTTGGTTTAGTTTGGCTTACATTAACAAACATTAAAAACATTAACCCACAAGTTTATTAAACGATCAATGATTGATTGAGGCCCATTACGGTGTTCCACTACTGCCCCTCAGATCAGTGTCCTTTCATCTTAGTAAAGGTCAAAGGCTATAGATAAACTATCCTCAAGGTTACAGTATTCTACAACAGACTGCTTTGTGGCAGCCTGTAGCTTTCACTGATTGCACAGTTTTATATTTCTCTTACCAACTCTTACTAAACACATCTCCCTGAGGAGTATAGCGTCAGGAGTGGATTCCCTAAGTTGTAAGACCTGAGAGAAATGGAGCTTAAATGACTCTCACTGGCTCTCAAACACCAGCTGGTTTTATTGATGCACTGGCCTACTGCCAAAAGGTCTCTCTCTCTCTCTCTCTCTCTCTCTCTCTCTCTCTCTCTCACACACACACACACACACACACACACACACACGACCTATGTTCTATGACACTGCATTCGTCTGAAACATACCCAAGTCAGTGAACACATATTTGCGTTCCAAGAGATTCAGATACTGAAGGCTGTATTCAAAGTTTAGTTATCGGTCCCTCCCGAATTGAGTGATTTTGCGTTCACTGAAATGAACACAAAATCAAGCAGACTCTGTGATTTTATTCTGTGATTTTCCTCAGTTTTGGTCCAAGACGAGTCATTTGACGTCATCACAACGTGCATTCAGCTAAAGCCCTCTTTGATTCACGTGTGTCAAACACGAGTACAGCTTGAAGGTCTCATTTACCGACAACCATCACTGTTTGCATTCTTTTGTGCAATTGCGATTTCGCCAATTCAAGTAGTTTTCTGCACCAAAAAATCGCAAATGTTTAAAAACGCTGCAGCAAAATCAAGCGTTTTGGATCATTGAAAACGAAGCTTTTCCTCCATGGCGCATACCCAGTGTGTGTGTGTTTTGCGTGTGTTATGAATGAGCTAGAACTCAGTTTCTCATGGCTGTTGACCAGGTTATTGCCTTATGTTCTGTATTTTCTTATTTGATTACGTGTTTGCAATTTAATTTCACTTTATTTTATTAAATTATAAAGCACCGGAATATGATTGGTGTTGTACTGATCCTGAACCCACCGCTCCGGTGATACAAACTGCACTAAGAACAGAAACTATTCAAACTAAAAACTAAAGGTAGTCTTGCAGCAGTTCCACCTCATCATCAGTCCATATGAATTTTTGTGTTGGTCCTTTTTCATTATAGAACCATTACCAGCATACAAGCAGCTACTGAAATGAATAAATAAATGAACTTTAACCCATGCTGGTGTTTCCCCTTCTCTACCACTCAATACACAGATCTAAAGGTGTTTCACTGTACAGATTATTATATACTATCACCACCTCATTGGCTGGCCTGTGTGAGCGTTTTTATAACGTTTTTAAAAGGACCTTCAGTTCACATGATTCAGTTATGCTGCATCCATTATGTTAATAAATGATAATAAAATGTCATGTTAGTAAAACTAAAGGTAAAAGTTAACCCGGAGATGTGCAGTGTGGTTGACCTATGTGTGGGTGAATCCTGTATATCACTAGAATCACTATAAAATAAAATATTCATGATCTATTTTTGGTGAATAAACATTATCTAAACAACACATGAGCACATTTCAGTCAGTAGCGCTACTGCAGAAGTGTGTGCACTCCAGCTCAATTTGCCACAAAGCATAGGGGAAAGCCTCGTTGGGTTAATCATATGCAACTGTAAAACATGTTTATAATAAAATCATAGCAAAACAGATACCTGTGCAAGAAAACAGATAAATGAATACTCCACACCTGTACATGGGCCACCCCTGCTGAAATTTGGTATATATGGGCTTTACGTTCAATCAGGCCCGGATTGGCCATTGAGAGATTCTGGAGTAATCCCAGTAATAATGTTTTTTTTGTTGTTGTTGACTGCAATGCGGTTAAGTGGCTAGCAAATTCTGCACTTCCAAGAAATTTTGTGGTTGGTTAATAAATCATGAACCGATTACTCTTGCTACCCTATTGTTCATCATTTTCCCCGTCTCCACCTGCCTTCTGTAAATAAAAGCAATGCGAAACAGAAAGCAATGTAGATGCAGTGAAGAATGGACAAGAAGCTGCCAGGTGGAATAGAGAATGGAAAAAGCACAAAAAAGAAAAGCCAAATGCAAAATGCAGAAAAATAACAGACATTTTTTTGCATTTGGCTTTGCCATTTGGCTTTGCATTTTTTATAAGTGCTATGTCGCTAGCATTAACTAATTAGGCTGAATTAATCACAATGTCATTATCTAGTAACTAAAACCACAACTGGCTGCATCAACGGCATTATTAGTCTATACAGATAAAGATAATTGTGTTATGGTTCATTCTGAAAGTCTGTATATATTTTTCCAGATTCACTATAAAAATGAGGCCCTTGTATAATCAGTAAGCTCTACCACTTCGCCATATCTAAGAAAGTAGTAGCCAACAATTCAATTCAATTCAATTCAATTTTATTTGTATAGCCCTTTTTACAGCGGTCATTGTCTCAAAGCAGCTTTACAGAAACATATAAACACCGGAGACAGATTTTAAATGTGTGAATTTATCCCAATTGAGCAAGCCAGTGGCGACGATGGTGAGGTAAAACTCCCTAAGATGATTTGAGGAAGAAATCTTGAAAGGAAGCAGACTCAGAAAGGAAGCCGTCCTCATCTGGGTAACAACGGACAGTGCGAAAGTAAAAGAAAGTTCATTATGGTTTTAACATGAAGTTTTTGTTGAACTGGTCCACTATTCACTAAAGGAGACCTGAGTGTAAAACTGCATGTGGTAATTGCAGTCTCAAGGCCATAAATTGGCCAACATTAGCTTTGTTTGGGGTGGCCTGGGTGAGTGTGAGGATTCAGTGTCCCATGTGCAACAATCAAAGTAACTAACTAAAAACATGGTGGATTCAGAGCTGATCCTGCAACAGATGCCAGTCCATCACATGGCACCACGCATACACTAATCGTTGCATGACTTCTAATTTTTTTTTGTCCAGTAAATTCGAAAACGTAGTTGACTAGTCATGTTTTCCATAGTTAAAGCAAATATTGTTTCAAGACATGGCTTTTATAAGATTGCGCTATTAGTGCAGAACAGAAATGGGTTAAACAGCCACACACAGGCTTCAAATTACATTTCCAACTTCAGTGCTGTTTTATGCTACACTTTTTTCCCACTATGTTCAGCAGCTTCCAAAGCAAGTCTGGATCAGCCTCTTTGAGTTGTAATGCACCAACGATCCTACTCTAAACCAGCCGAAGGGGATTGGGATAGTGACGTGCAACACGTGGCTCCAAAGGCGCTGGAAGTCGTTTTATTTAAAAATTTATTTAGCGTTAAAGGACGACAGGAATAACGGTGGGAGGAATTTCTTTTGGGAGTGGGATTAAAAAACCGTCACACACACACAGCTCTGCACTTCATGCAAAGTGTTATCGGTCTATTAAAGTGAAAGAAAAGACTTTTCCCAGCATAGTCTTGTGCATTTTACAGTCGAATTGATTGACTCTAGAATTGATTTCGGCTAGTGTGAAATACTATTAGACAAGCAAACTACATTTAGCTGCTTTCTTTAAAGTCTGCTTCACAATACTGCGTCACACGCCTCTTCTCAGCATGGGTATTGTCACATTAGCCCATGACAGTACCCCACCTGTCAGCAGAGGTTGTCATTACCAGAGCACTAGATTGAGTTATTACATACAGCTCACTTCCTGGCTTCTTAACCATTCATTGTGCTCGCTGTCTTCCTTGACTGCTCTACCGTGTTTTAACTTATGCCTGCCTTTCTGGATGTTAGATTGTTTTTACCAGCTTTTGTCTGTTTGCATTTTTAATAAACAATCTGCTTGCTTCTCCTGAGTCTGATTCACGACACATGTGCAGAAAGTTCATAACCTTCATAACTGATTCAAAACTATAAAGAAATGCAAGGTTAGGGGCCTCTTTTATCAAGCATGAATACACATGTTTCTCAGGAACATGTCTCTAACGATAGAAAAATATAATAGTGATCATGAGGAGTTTCCATCGTACATGTTGTCAAAAGTGATCTGTATAATTATCGGACTAATTACTGATTTCTGTGTTCACCACAAAGTGCAGACAGGTGACACGGATGAAATCGAAAGTAAAATCGTATAAAAAATGTACATCTAAAGATTGCGTGTGATGATGCCTGGCTTGAAGAGCTTAAACGCACTGCTTTGCACAGGGAGAAATGTGTTCTTAAGAAGCTGGAACCTCGTTGATGAGTGGATCATTAGTCAATTTCAGTTATCCAGTGCAGTTTTAATTGATATCTATTGTAGGGTTTTTATCCACACATTTCACTGAGAAACTGGAGATAGGTCTGGCATTTCCCAATCAACTATGAGCCGAATAATAATAATAATAATAATGAAGTTCCTCTTTTGACCACAATAATTAGTACCACAAGCACATTACTGGGCTTTTTATAGGGAAGTTGTTTACCATATATGGTAATTTGGTAGTTTCTTTATGCAAATGAGCATGGCCAAGCATGGACATGTGTAGGATTGATCATTTATTAATGTCCACTGCATACAGCTGAGAATCTTCTTGTGTTTTCTGCTGGTTTTTATGCGCAACTTTATAACTAGTTCTATTCATGCTTTAATAAATGAGACTTCATGGGCCATGCTCATTTGCATAAAGAAATGCCCCCAAAATCTATTGCCATATATGGAAAACAGCTTCCCTTTAAAAACCCCTGTAGCCTGTAGTCATTTTTAGAAAGATCTAAAAAGATTCACTTCACCAACAATGACGTAGGGTCTGAACTGAATTCATCCACAAACGAACATAATTACATTGAGAATAAGTATATTATTTATAAGTTATAACTGTCCAGCTCTTTGTTTAAGACAACTCAGAAACATGAAAAGTTTCCTAATAAGCACTTAACGTTGCACTTAAAGTGTTAGATGATGTTAGATGAATTTGACAGACCAACTCATGGATATCAGATTCAGATTCATAATAATGGACAACCGTAACATTTTGACTGCACAGCTAGAGATGGAAACAGCTTACTGAGTGGATGATGAAATTCACAAACATCAATACGGTCCACATATCTACACCTCAACCTTTGCATTTCAATGCTGCCTCCTTAAATTATTTATGCTTTGCCCACATCAAAAAAAGAGCCCCAGCCAAGCCCTTCACACCTATTCCCATAGTAACCAACTGCCTGAGCCCTATAGGTTCACAAAGACACCTGTCTCTATAGAATGCATATGTAGTACGCACACACACACACACACAAGCATATCTGACTGCTAAGTTTTTGATGCATTTGTATTTACACATACTGTACAATGGTATTGTGTGCTCGATGGAGTGTGACTGTATGACTGTATGTGCTGAGAATGTGTGTGTGTGTGTGTGTGTGTGTGTGTGTGTGTGTGTGTGTGTGTTGTTTCTACACAGAACATATGTGTTTCAAATAGTGTGTATGATCCAGACTGAATATACTGTATATTGCACTCAATATTGTTCCATATTGAAAGTTTGGCATAAAGTAGGTTCACTGACAGTTTGAGGAAGTACGGACATGTCAGTGTGTGTAAACATTTTTTCTTTTAAATAAGCAAATAAAATCAATAAATAAATAAACATATAAAGCGCCAAATGATTTCCTTTTGGTTAACTGAGATTAGGTTGAAGTTTATGTGGAGCATAGAATTAATTATCTGCATTAATAACTGTCAGTGGATGATCCACACAAGGATAGCAATACGTGTGTGTGTGTGTGTGTGTGTGTGTGTGTGTGTGTGTGTGTGTGTGTGTGTGTGTGTGCACGCACTGAATTGCCGTGACTGAATACACGTGGCTCTTTCATATGGTTCGTGTTTTCGCAGCGTCCCCTCCTCGTCCACTCGGACAATAGCCCCATGCCCCAACCATTGCTCTTTACACTTAATGAACAGCAGTCCTCTTGCCCCCCCCGCGCATATTTTACCTCCGCTATCCCCCACTTCTCTATCACCCCAACCCGGAACCGCAACCGCTGTTGTCCACTGTTCACCTCATCCATAGTAGACAGTATTGATTTTCAGCAAGAAAAATAAAAAAGGCCATGAATTTTAATGTTTTCCCCCAAAACACCTCCCTCTCCACACAAGTTCTCTTCCTGGCCCAACCCTCTGTTCGCACTAACCCTATCTCCTCCCATGTTCTTTCTTTCCTGGGGGTAGGATAAAGGAAAGGGGGATGGGGAAGATGAGGAATCAGGGGTTTGGAGTGGTGACGAATCGTTTCTCATTTCCACCCACACCCTTTTCTGTTAATTAGGCTTCTCGCTGCCTGACAGAGAGAATCACAAGAAGATCTAGTGCTAGTCTGTTTGTTAACCCATCTCTTACTCACTTTATATTTTTTCCCTCGCTATTTCCCACCTTTTATCAGCCATTTATTTAATCAAGTGCACCTGTCAAGTAGGTAAGGATGAGTGTACAGCTTCTTTATTTATGTCAGAATGTGAATGGCCATGGCATTGGAAATTATGTAAGCAACACAGATGGCTCGCGCCACCTTCGAGCACTGCATTACCTTGATAAGTGTTTTCATAATTCTAGACATGAAAAATGAAAGAGCCAATGAATCACGGCTCTCCTCAGCAAAAACACTGCGGACGGGCACTGCTACGGTACGTCTAATCCAACTTTAATATTTAAGATACTGCTGTTGAACATTTGCATTAGGTCAGTAAATTTGGTCGGATTTAAGGTGAACACTACAGTTTAGTGGCAGGTAAAGGAATATGAGGTTTGAGGTCCCAAAAGCACATTTATGTGTTATTATCTGTGTGGTGCTTTTCAAGGCCATCTGATATAAAAGCAGAGACATAGGCACGGAGAGAGGGAGAAATGGACAAAATTGTGCGAACAAAAAAAAGAGAAGGCTTTTAGGACAGAAAGAACAGCGTGCGTGTGTGTGTGTGTGTGTAAATGTTTTTAGGTATTAGTAGGGACCGGATGTCCTCACAACGATAGCAAGATCTGAGTTATTTTCTATTTTTCTTCTTTTTTTTTTTTTTTTTTTTTAAATCCTGCAGTTGTATTTAAAAAGCAAGAGATGCTCCCGAGCGGCGCAACAGAAAATGTTCGCCCCGTCGTTTCTCTCCCCTGTCAGCCATAGTGACACTAGCCAATCGTGCGCGTCTGTGAGCTCATGTATGTGTAAGAGGGCAGAAAGTGCCTCCTTATGTTTAGGTTTAAAATCATTGCATTATCTAGCTGCATTAATAATTATGTCAATGCAAGCATGTGTGTGTGTGTGTGTGTGTGTGTGTGTGTGTGTGTGTTTTTAAAGACCAACAATCACACCACTGCGATTCATGACAGATTTGCTAGGTTTGGAATTACGTTGTTCCTTGTTGTACATTTGATTCAATCACTAAAAGGTTCACTACTATAAGTTTAACCCAAGCTCTACACTAACACCCAATGCACATATACACGTGTTCTGACTCATCACCTTCATCCTATGCTGAAACCTTTCTATCCAGATTAAAGCCCCTATTTTATGCTTCCTTGCGTGACTCTGTTTCTATTTATTTGATATTTTTTCAGGACTCATTCTCCACCATCTCTAACTTCAACCTCAAGGTCACGCCAATAATCATTCAATTATGTGGTCTAAAGAACAGGCAGATGCTTCCTCTATTCGTGGCAACAAAAAAGCTACAACCTCAATCATCTGTCAACTCCCTGAAAGACTTTTGTTTACTTTCCTCGCTGAAAATCCTTGACACGGTGGACAGGTGAAGACACAGATGAACTGCTGGATGCCACTAAACATTTATGAACAGGTTTAACGTGCATTACACTGTTTTATTCAAAAGCCATAATGGAGATTAAATATTTAAGGGTCGGGTTGACTTTTTTCCAGTAAGGAAATGAATGTGCGAAATGCTACGCATGAGGTTTTCATACTTTCCAGACTACTTCCTCCAAAACTTTTAAAATAGCTAGACATTAAAAACACATATTAAGGTTTTCTGGTTCCCTCATAGGACAAAAATGGCATGTGTTAGGATAAAGATGGTTTAAAGGTGTATTAAATCTGGCCTTGGATTAGACTGTTTTTTGATCAATTTATAAACATTTATAAACATCCAGAACAAACTCATTTTAAATGCTGAATATGTGCAAACATTTATCAGGAACTGTTCTTTTTACTATGAAGGTTTTTCTTCTCTGCTTTGCCATTGCTGTAGCAGCTTGGCTCGGGACTTGAACTTGAGACGGAGGAGGGCAGGTGAAAAGAGGAGAAGGGGGTGAAGGGCACGTGCATATGAATAGAGGGATCACGCGAAAGGGGAGGGGCAGAGGAGAGGCAAAGGTTAAGGGTCAATCTGTCCACCCCCACCAGCCAAGCACGCAGACAAAAGGAGGCAAGAAACACGTGGCTGAACGGATAACTGCTAAACACACTCCGAATGAAAAGTGCCTCTTTAACACCCCCCCACACACACACACACACACACACACACACTATAAACTTAAATCTCATCCTTCTAAAGTTTCCTTTGCCCAAAAGTTAATGAAATTTAGTTTTAGTTTCGTTTTTTTTTTGTGACTGTTGTGGGTCTTGATGCAAATCTGTGGAAATTTTGCAATAATTTTGAAAAATTGCAAGTTCCTCTGTATATTGCGGAGTTTGCTTGATTTTGTGTTCTTTTCTGTGATCATGGAGGAACTGCATGTTGAGATGCGTTTGAATATATACTTGGCCTTAACATGGATACACAATGTTTTGTCCACAAGTGTTAATACCTCTATTGTTTCATTTGCATTGACCCTTGTGCGCCTGTTCAATTGTCTGTCTGTGTGTGTGTGTGTGTGTGTGTGTGTGTGTGTGTGTGTGTGTGTGTGTGTGTGTGTGTGTGTGTGTTCTGTAACTTGACAGTTGCTCTTGACATTTACAAACCAAACCAAAAATTATATCAGTTCAGAATGATTAATCAAAGCCCATGTGTAAACCCCATATTTTAAAAGAAAATCAAGCACCAGGCAAAGAAAGAAAGAAGAGGAGAGGATGTCAGCTGACCTAGTTATGCTCCACACACTTTCCCACAGAGAATTAGGAAGATCTACACTATGTTATACACACACTCACTCAGACTCGCTCCCACACATTCTTTACTTAACTTTTTTAATTTTATTTAAAAATCCACAAAAAATTAACAATTATATTCAGACTGCTGCCACCCATCTTTATATCCTCACATTATTTATTTTTTTTAAATACATTTTTAATACTAGCAATATTTTTCCCTTTTTCTAAATCTATGTAAATTCTATTTTAGGTCATGGACAGTCATAAAAAGAATTTCACTACACCTTGTAGTAATAAATAAATACATGAATGTATTTCTGCGTGCATGCGTGCGTGCGTGTGTGTGGCTGAGGATGGGGTTACTTTGATGAGATTGAAGTGCAAAAGGCACTCAGATTTATTAAAAGCTGGTCTCTCCATCTTACACACTTTCTCTTACAATCTCTCTCTCTCTCTTTCTCTCTCTCTCGACATTGTTGCCATGCTCCCATTTTCGGTGTTCATACATTGTGGGGTTGATATTAAATTTCCCCCCTCGGATGCTGACTGTAACCCCATGACTCTGAATGATGGCCATGAGAAGAGCAGTGTGTCCCCGAGGTCCTCCTGCCCAGACACGCGCACACACAAACACACACACACATAAATATATATATATATATATATATATATATATATATATATATATATATATATACACACACACACACACACACACACACACACATGCTCATTACCATAACTTATTGGCTAAAAGAAACTGGCTGCATTAATCCCAACCAAAGCTGTAATGTTTCAGCAAGTGTCAGATTTTCCCCTGCTTTTGGATGATTACATATTATTTTTTGTGGTTTTTTTTGTGTTTTTTGTGTTTTTTCTGATGCTTGATTATGTTTTTGCTTTTTTAAAATTTACGATAAAATTTGCGGCGTTCATCCAATTCAACTACTTGTATTGATGAAATTGCAATTGCATGAAATTGTTGTGCTAGCGCAGTGATGTTTGTTGGTAAATGAGACCTTTTAGCTGTACTCATGTTCGACGCACGTGAATCGAAGAGGGCGTTGGCTGAATGCGCGGTGTGATGACGTCACATCACATCTCTAATCTCCAAATCATTGTAATTAATAAAAAAAATTGCAAGCTCCTCCGAATATTGCGGCGTTTCCTTGATTTCCTGTTCATTTCCACGATCGTAAAATCCTGGAGGGACTGACTTTCAGACTTGTCTGTTTCTCTTGTAATTTCCTTATCCTCTCCCTCCATATTTTATCTCACGTCTGAGGCCTGTAAGAACCACAAGCACGCTTCCCCCTCTGCTGCTGAATGAGCTGTGTTTTTACCGCTGCAAATAAAGAAATAAAGCAACGTCTGAAGGTTGGCATTCTTTCTTTCTCGAGGCATTTTTCTCTGGGAAAAATAGGTAAAAGTTTCATAAAGAGAAAGAGCGATTGCATACATGGTGTGAACTGACACTCATTCACTGAGCGTCTGTGTCCTGGTTTTATCAGTACAGTGTCAAATCTAATTTTTAGCTCAAATAATAGACAGATAGAGCCTGACCCTGAATAGGAAACTAATCACTTACAAACCTTGTAGCTCTTCACACAAAGAGAGAAAAAAATATAATGAAGTTGAGTGGATCTAAAGAAGGTTATGGTTAAAGATGTACAGATGTATGAAGATGTAAGAACCATTTAACAGAGGGGAGAAAAAACACAAGCATAGGTTGTGATGGTGGATATGAGATTGAGAGAACAGTGTAAGATAGAAAAGTGCAGCGGTCATCTGACCAGCAATCACTAATGAAGACAGACTGTGACATCAGGTTCATATGTCTCAAAATGGACCAGAGAGAGAGAGAGAGAGAGAGAGAGAGAGAGAGAGAGAGAGCGAAAGATTTGCAGCAGAATGTATGAAAGATGAGGATCCATTCCTGATGTCCAGCCAGACGAAATATGTGTTAAAGACGAACAAAATTGGACAACACACTGTGCCCTCGGTTATTATTACGCATATGTCCTCACCGTCACACACACACACACACACACACACACACATGCTGCTCACCCTGTCAGATATAAGAGTATCAGGGACCAAATGAGGTCCATTTCGTTGCTGATGGTCATGGTGCCAGTGAGGTCAGGCTTCTGTGGGAGTGAACGTGTTTACCTGCATGTTTTTTATTGCCATATGCTTAATGGCCTATGAATGTCTCCATGGATACACAGGAGTGAGAGAGGGAAGGAGGGATAGAGATGGGTCAGATCAGTAGAGCCAGGTGCTCAACGGGGGGTCTTACATGTGTGAATGTGGACACATGGGAGAGAAGCGTGGTGGATAACAGCAAGGTGCATGGTTAAAGTGCAGAAAGTAAATAAAGAAATAAAGAAAGAAAGAAAGAAAGAAAGAAAGAAAGAAAGAAAGAAGGATTGTGATTGTGCAATATATTTAAGATGGACCTAAAATTGATATGGAAGTGCAGGTGTGTGTATGCGACTGAGGCAGAGAGGCAGAGAGGCAGAGAGGCAGAGTGTAGGTGCTGGGACGTGGATGGAAGAAGTAGTTTAATGCAATAAAGCATGTTGTATTGACATCTCTGTTGTGTCTATTGATTCCCCATTATGTCTCTAACAAACCCTGGTGGACATTTTGTCATTCACAATCACGTTAGCACTGTGACTTGCCAACACTCCTGCACAAATCCGATCTATACACACTCTCTCTCTCTCTCTCTCTCTCTCCTTCTAAAACAGCTAAGCATGTACAAGCCTGCATGTGTTCTTTAATCAATACCAGTTGGAGGTTAAATACAACTAATGCAGCATCCGGCTGAAAATTTGCATCAATGTGAACTCAGCGCACAAACACACACACGCAAACACACACACAAATACACACCTCCTAACACACACCTCCTTTTTACTGACCACAAAGCGTGCTATTCACTTGTCTACCCACTCGCATTGTTAAAGCCAGAGAGGGTGATGCTGTGTGTGGTGGTGGGCAGAATACATGGCTCGAAGCAGGAGGTCAAAACCTGGTGGATACGTATTAAACTTTGAGCAAAGGGTCAGAACCAAAGTTCATCACAGCACACCTAGGCCGTATCAGATGCTTCCGTTACGACTCCGTATACGACTACTGAGTCCGTTTTAAGATGGTCTTAGATCGTACGTACATACCGGTTTAAAGTGAATTAGAATCATTACTCTTGTGATGCTAGTTTAATGATGATGATGCACTGAGTAATGTGATATATCATCCAGAGGACCTCGAATTATTGCTGAAATAAATTCCTTGTCTAGGCATCGCTCTCTTCGCAACAAAATCCAGTTAATACAAACAAGACCCACAACAAAGTTTAATAAACAAGACTATTACATCTAAACAACTTTAGTGAGCTAAGAGAAACAAATAAAACGCATCTCATTTGCGAACTTTTAGCTCTCAGTTTGGCAGTTTTCTGCGCTTCACTTAACTCTGAACCAAATGTGAATGTATCAGAACCAGCTGAACGTTCATCCAGTATCTCTTTCAAAACCAAAAGTTGTCTAACGTCCAAACTGAGTCTCACAATAAATTTTAGGTGCCAAAAATATTCATTCATGGTCTGATTTTACAACAATTATACAGAATATATTCTTACAGGCTGCTTAAGTTTAAACTGAAATAACAAACGTTTGATTACAATTACTATATATGACAAATGAGCTGATGAGCAGAGATGTGTAAATGAATAATATAGTGAAATAATGTCATGCTCTCAGACATCAAATACAGCAGCAGAGGCGACAGGCGATGAACTTCATCATGTTTGCTGATGATGAAATTATTTGAAAACTCATCTTGCGGCAAATCCAGGAGGTATGGGACAAGAAGTCGGCAATTACACACACACACACACACACACACACACACACACACACACACACAGCTTTCCCAAATATACACATCAGCATCCGCGCCTCAGTTTCAGCAGTTTTTAAAATTCTTTTAATTATTTATGCAATTTATCTGATGATCTGACTTCCACCTCTGAAGGCAAAGGCAGGTTGGTTGAATTTCAGCCAACCGCTCGAAACCTCCAGACTGACACCAACACACTGATCCAAGCACGCTTAAGAGACCTCTCTACACCAACGTGGACATATTTAGGCCAATCCTATTTTAACACACAGGGAAATCTCATCTTCGTGTGGCCAGTTCTCCATCTGGTTTCGAAGATGTCTGAATCCTGACCAAATGAGTCTGTTAATATCAGTAAGAGCATTTCTTCTGGAGTGACATTCAGATTTGCCCCTTCTCACCCCGGCAGTGGGCGTGGCCACTGAGTGACTTAAGCATCCTTCTTAGTGTGAATTTAAGTCGTGCTTTTCAACAGTGTTATTAATGAAACTCAAAATGGTGTCTGAGAAATTGCACTTCCTTGGAGACGAACCTCCAGTCAATCGCCTACACAGCTGTAATAAAGTAAACTGCTGGTGTGCTAAAGTTTAACATGAGGATGATGCAAACACACAGGCCAGGAAAGAAAGAAAGAAAGAAAGAAAGAAAGAAAGAAAAATGATAGACACGTCATTCTCTGTGGTTCCTCAGGAGCCCCTCAAGTGACCTTTACAAAACAAATAAGATCCATGCTAAAAGAAAAAACTCGTGAAAATGTAAAATGATCGTGTGTGCAGGAGATAATTTTCCGTTTTCACGATATTTTGTTTTCTGAAAGAAAAGAACACAGTGTAAAGTTGTCGCGTGCTTACTCGTTTTGTTGTTTTTTTTAGTGCTTTTTTAAGACAATAAAATCCCGTGAAAACGGAAAATTACTGCACGCGCATCAGATCATTTGCGTTTTCACTAGAATTGTTTGCTTTTGGATTTTTATTTGTTTGTTTGTTTGGTTGGTTGGTTGGTTGGTTTTGTTTTGTTTTATTCTCGCTAAGGTCCCTTCAGGGGCTCCGTAGGATTTTCCTCTCAGCGACGTCGTTAAATTCTCACCCTCCGTGTCTCGTGCGCTCCCGCGGTGCCCTTATTGATCTCGGCGAGATCGATAAATTAGCAAGAATATTCCCGACCGGGCGAGCGCGCGCAGCCGAGAGTCAGAGCGGCGGGAAAATGAGAGAGGAGACACCGAACAGAGAGAACGAATGCATGATGGACGCGAGCCCAGAGTCCGATCTCACCTGGGAAATAAAAAGTCGGACGCAGAGATGAAATGAACACAGAGATGACTGCGGGTCGCTAATAATCAAAATAAGCGTCAGGTTTTCCGGTGAAT
>NC_030427.2:17166210-17181210 GCF_001660625.3 Ictalurus punctatus | reverse complement strand
CACACACACACACACCACGCCTGACATTTCATACCACACCAGGCCCAATGGCCAACTCGTTGCTCATCGCTGAGCACAGTAATATCTGCAAAAGCCAGAATAATTTATAGCAGCTATGAGCTCGGACATGTTCGGGTGGCCTTTCAGGAAACACGAACAGCTGGTTTTCCCTCTCAAATCTCAAAGAACAAACAAGAAAATACAGTAACAACAACGACAATAAAATAATGAAAACAACATCAACAATCACAGTGATAATAATAATAACAATATAACAACCACCTTAACAACAACAACAAAACTAATAATAATAATAATAATGATAATAATAATCAGCCGATTTGTTGCTGAGTAACATTGTGATTGGTGTGTGTGTGTGTGTGTGTGTGTGTGTGTGTGTGTGTTTAAGAAATAGTGTGTGAGGGAGACTTCATTGTTAAATAGCACTGTCATGTTGACAAACGAGTTGGTTGAATTAAATTCTTTCTCATCAATAACAAGGTGCCCCAATCAATACCAGCTTACAATTATATCACTACCCACGCTCACACTAACAAGTAGCTAACACTACACTACACACATACTACACACACACACCACACACACACATACACACACACACACACACACACAGTCTCTCGCTGTGGCCTAATGATCAGTGCTGGCACATTGTCAATAAGCAGCTCAACCTCTGCCAATAGCTCTAATACATATCCATTATGTTGGCCATGGGCTTGACATCACCATACGACACCACACGTTTCCACAAGCTGCAGTCATTTTTGTGCGTTGATGGTGTCGTTTCTTCATCACCTGCAGCTCATGGATTCAATTCCTGTCACCAGTATAACTTTCGGATGCTGGAAAGTGGACTGTGCAGAAGAGTGTGGCACTCATGGCCAGACTCCTGCAGGAACAAGGAGAACCTGCTTTACATTACCACTGACTGTTTCGCTCCGATATGAAATACAACATCAAACTATTCTATATATTTGATTTCCTGTAGGTTTACAGTGCTGGCATGTTATTCTATTCTAAACATGCTCTCACTTTTTAATGCTCATTATGACAGCTTTACTGCTTGTTTACTTTAACATAACATGACATTCTCTCCTACAATGTGTACTGTATAATCATACGGGAGGGAGCGGATGTGCAGCGTGGCGGTGTGTGACACCATCAAATAATCCAGGTGAGAGTGAAGTCTCTGCAGCGTGCGAGCCTCCATTAACAGGGGAACAGGACAGAGCTAAAATAGTGGTCCTGTCTGGGAGCTTGGCAACAGAGAAAAAAAGGTTAGTGTGTGTGTGTGTGTGTGTGTGTGTGTGTGAGAGAGAGAGAGAGAGTGCGTGTGTGTGTGTGTGTGTGTGTGTTTGCAGTGTTTCACGTACTGCAAAAACGTGTGTATGGGAGAAAGGTAGGGAACAACTGAATAGGCTGTAGCATGCTGTGCGTGTGTGTGTGTGTGTGTGTGTGTGTGTGAACTAATACAGAAAAAAATACTGGAGTGAAATCTACTCAACAAATTTTTTTGTAGTAAATTTAATGAAGTATAATTGAATCAAGGTTTATACAGCACCAATCATTACTCTTATAAAAATGTAAGTACATTTACCTAGCAGTTTTCTTTTTTTAAATAAGCAAATTTGACTCAAATTTGAGTTAAATTAACTAGATAAATGTTAACACTAATAAATACACATCACCTAAACATTATCATTAGTTTACTTACTCGTCATTACGCCAATAACGATTCCAACCAGTTACAAACCAGCGAGTAAATGCATTTACATCAGCCTTCAGTAAGATCAAATCGCAAAAATGACTACTTAACTGAGTGACTCTCTCTCTCTCTCTCTCTCTCTCTCTCTCTCTCTCTCGCACACAGACACACACACGCGCGCGCGCGCGCGCAGACACCCACACACATACACACGCACACCCCCACACAAACACACACACACGACTAGGTAACACAGAAAGGATGATCTAAGACAACTTTACCAAAACACCTGATCTTTCAAAACAATTGTCCTAATTCTATTTCATAATCCAATTCCATAATATAACATCCCTTAAAACCAAGAAAGGAAATAATGAAAACAGCCCACTCATGAAGCTCAGAATTAAATAAGTCTGTGACTGCATATGCAAATAAAATTCACAAATCATGCCCCTACTTGCAGTAGTTCAAGTTTCTTATCCACTGTTTCACCAGTAAACTGCTGCTACTGTAACAATGCTCCTGCAGGACCATGGTGCTACATAAACAACACAAGACTGAATAAGACCTACACAGACATACACAGGACTACATAAAGTGCATGTGTTCAAACATGTGCAACAGTGAAAGATGTTAGGCTACAACAATTACTAAACAGGACAATAGGCACAGTAAAGGACAGTGTGTAAACATAGCATACTATTTAGCAGAAGAAATGCAGGTGGTCAAATACAGTATTTATTTATTTATTTATTTATTTATGGTTTTTTTTTAGCAGCAGTTTAAGAAAGAAAAATGCAGTATACAATTGGTTCAAGTAAACATTACCTATTTTTTTCTAGGTTTTGTGTGTGTGTGTGTGTGTGTGTGTGTGTGTGTGTGTGTGTGTGTGTGTGTTTTAGCTGCATATTTACATGGATTCATTTAGTACAGAACTTAAAGCACTGATGTAATTCTAATAATTAGATTTTTTTTGTGTAAAAATCCCATGTTTTGATCATAATTACTGATCCACTGAATCAATGTGTTGTTGAACTTCTGTAAGTCACTCAGGATAAGGACGTCTGTTAAATTCTATAAAAAAATAAGAGAGTATGTCCATAGTGTATGTGGTGCGTTTTAGTGTAATATTTAGCTTCGTTTGCCCAGCTTTCACATCTATAAGGCTGTGTCCACATGACCACACGTCCAGTAATCTTTTATAACCTTGTTGGAGTATCTGCTGCCTTCATCAATGAAATCTACTAAACACATCCTTTGCATTCAGTTTCTACTTGTTGATCAATACAAACAGGTTTAATCTAATACCCTTAACTGATTCTCTCTCTCTATCGCTCTCTCTCACTCTCTCTCTCTCTCTCTCTCTGTCTATGTGTATGTGTGCACTGAGACCATGTGTGGGTAGATTTAGAACCGAGATCAATAAGAAATGTAGAAATCAATGCACTTAGCACCAGGAAATCAATGGACTCTAATCGGGATGCCAATGGCACAAGTCAAAACAATTAAGAGAGAAGAAAAATGTTTAACAGCGTCATCTCTATTGCTTACACGGTGAGAAAGAGAGGGAGCATGAGAAAGAGAGAAGAAAAAGACCAGGAAGAGAAGGCGAGATGCAGCAAAGGTACGATTACAGATGGGAATCAGAGAGCAAGAAAAGCAGGAGGAGGAAAGAAGGAAAGCTGGCAGGATTGGGAGGAGAGAAGACAATGAACAGGAAGCTAATGAAAGTGAAGTGAAAGAGGATGTCTTTGTGTATGAGCAGGAAAAAGGTTTAGTTTAAAAAAAAAAGAGAGGAAGATAAAAAAAATCAATGGAAAACCGAGACACAAATAATTCACTATTTTTCGTCATAAACAGCCAACAAAAGTCCATCAACAGCTTCTTAGCAGTAACTAAAAAATATACGTAATGTTAACAGTGTGTGTGTGTGTCACATCAGATGAACAAATATAGAGGCAAATACAGAGGTAAATATAAGAAACTGGCTGTTAATAAAGCCAGAGCCAGCTATCCATACCCAATGACAAAATAACATCTGACCAGCCTGGATGAGGAACATCTGACCAAGCAGGTGACTGGAATGAATACTGTGTCCTTCTTCTCCAACAGCATGGGCAATTGGAAGCAGGTCAGAGTCAGGTGTGTGGGGTCGATACCAGGGTCAATCAATACCTGAACCGTGTACCAACCTCTTTCTCCCCAAGGTAAGCAGAGAAAATCGATAGCGTACGGTCTATAACTCCTGACTAGCCTGTGGATTAGTGAAGTACCAACTAATCAGTGACTTACTGAATTTGACACCATGATCATTAACCTATTGATATGACACTTGGCACTCGTAACACTCACCCACCCACATGCTTGCTCTGACTCACACACACTCACACGTCCTGTACTGAATATGAATGAGTAATACAGTGTAGGCAGTAGAGGACACGCAATCCAGAGCTTCTGTAGTTACTAATAGAGCGAATGGACTTTTCTCATTTTTACTGTTGTAATACAGATGCATCACAAATAGATATTTAGATATTTAAACACAGATAAAATATATATATATATATATATATATATATATATATATATATATATATTATTCACAACAGATAACAGGCTAACAGAAAGAAAAAGTGAACGAATGCAAGGAGGGGAGAAAGAAAATGGTGAGGGTGGGATCCACGTGGCATGAGAGGACAAGTACAGGGAGTGTGAAAGAGTGATAAGAGAAGGAGAGAGAGAGAAAGGGAAGGGGTGAGAGCAGGAAAGTAGGGGTTATAGAGGATATATCATTATGTCTACAAAAGCAGAAAGGGTGGTGGGGTCTCAGATATTTAGGATTAGGAAACATGTTATAGTGAGGAGGGATTAAGTTGGGGAAAAGAAAGGAAGGAGAGGAAAATAAAAAGAGAGATATGTTTGGAGGAGGGAAGAGAAAGTGCACACAAGAATGTATTTAGGACAATGGCCAAGTCCATCATGTTTTCTTATATCATCCTTATTTATTTGGAGGTAATAATTAATCCAGGTAAACAAGTTCTCAGATTTAATACAGTGAATTATATTTTTGTATATTTGCTGATGTTCACATTTGTGTCACAAGGAAATGTTTCATGCCTTTTGCGCTATATTTCACCTTTTTAAATATATGCCAACAGCTGGCTGAAGTTTTATATCACCAATGAGAAATTAATGCAAGAAACTTAAAGAAGGCCAGTAACTAAGACCAGAATCAAGGAAATTAACCTAATTTATGCAGAAGGTTTTCACTGGAAATGTAACTCTTACTAAAATCTTACAGCATTTCAAATTGTATTTAGAAAAAAATAACCATGTACACCTCAATATAAGTGTCTGGACTTACAGAGGCATCCATATACATCTGATAAAATAAATACAGTGAACAATCAGGTCACACTTGTGTGTGCAAGGAGATCAAGTCACCGACACCTGGTTACAGGTGTAGGACATTTCTTGTAGTCTTGTAGTACACTTCTTGTATTATGTCAATTTGCTACAAACATTCAATACATTGTATACAATACGTGTTTTTATAGCATTAATAATTTTATGTTAAGATCAGCTAAACTTAAACTGTGTGTCTGTGTGTGTGTGTGTGTGTGTGTGTGTGTGTGTGTGTGTGTGTGTGTGTGTGTGTGTGTGTGTGTGTGTGGACAGTTGGAGTCAGGATTTATTGGCTCTGGGGGCTTGGTTAGAGTCAACAGTCAAGGTCAGATATTAATTCATAGACAAAAGAAAGCAAGGACATAGGTAAATTAAGTGAAAGAAGTCACAGTATATGAGAGAGAGAGAGTATAAGGATGACACCAGTAAAGCAATAGTCCATTGGGACAGAAGAATGACCAGATATAGCTTTGCTCTGTTTCTTATGTTCACCATCTCCTCCCCCCATAGTGTGACCACAGGGTCAGCCGCAGATAAATGAGGTCATTCGTCTGGGATAGAGCTGACCTTTAACCCCCTTACCTTGATCTCTAGCCTGCTTTCTAAGGACCTGGCTGGCCAAGTAGTGCAGCCTGCATTCATTCTGTTCATCTGGAGGGGTGTGTGTGTGTGTGTGTGTGTGTGTGTGTGTGTGTGTCAGTCTGTCTGTGTGCCTCTGAGCACTATGCTTACCCATAAACCCCCTCTCTCTGCTGCACCACTTACTGTATATAAACCAATATACCTTTACTGGGGAATCTACAAATATGAATATGAAAAATTACATTAATGACAACTACTCTCTTCATAAACTCCTGAATACAGAAAGTATAACTGTAAGCATGGCAGTGTAGAGACTGGCAGTGTGGCATCACCTGCATCACATCAGCAGAAATGTAATATTTATGAATGTCTGACATTTTCTTATGGCTGTGGTCATAGAGCATAATAATCATGCACGCGCGTACACACACACACACACACACACACACACACACACACACACACACACACACACACAATTGTAGATATTAATCTCAAATTAATATGAGAACTGAAGTTCTCCAGTGATCAAATTTTGATGATTAGGTGATCGACGGTAAAAATAAAACCAAAACGTTTCTGAAAATGTTTCTTAAAATAAAAAAGACATTTATTTTTTATTAAATGCCGAAGGAGATCAATCTAACGAGATAAATCTGTCCTGGACAATTTCCTTCCACACAGTAACATGTAACGGTAATTTAAAAGAATATTATTTCATCATGGTGTGAACATTTTTTGAGCAGTTTTATATAAAGTGAGAGAGCGTCGGTCGAATGTTGAGGCTTTGTTTCTCTCCAGAAACGGTGTGACGGTGTATTTCCCATTCACGAACTACTGACACCAACACATGCGCGTGAAATCCCATTTTAATAACACAAATATACACTCTGTAATTATGCAATGTTTAATAAAAATACAGATCTAACCGAAGTGACGCATACAGTTTGATGTGAAACAGATGACATTTCTGAGCCGCCTAATGTTCTGATATTTACATTAACACTCTAATACTTGTGTCTAAGACATGTGCAGCATATAACAGAAATAAATCCGATTAGTGAAATTACAGGCAAACAATTCAAATGTAGATATTTTCCGTGTACATAAGGAAATAGATTTATTAACTTATTAAATTTGCTACCTTTTCATCAACTCTAAAATTGCATTTATCTTTTTAATTTCTACATTGTCGGTTATTATTATTATTATTATTATTATTATTATTATTCATACTAAACGTAATGGGATTATTAGAACGCTGTTATGCATATGCAAATTGAAAATAATGGGAATTAAAATCTCGTTGCACGTGCTAAGATATGACTAGGATTTATTAGGCTACTGTTTACTTTATTACTACTGATACTAATTAATGCTGAAGTTTTGCATAATTCTTTTTACTGGATATTTCGCTGAAAAATGAACATAAAACAAAAACACAATGCCCGAAGGAACAGTAATGCGTTAATTGCTTATTCGTTTATTTACATAACGTGTATACACATTGCTTTTATTGCATTAATATTTTGCTCAGCATCTCATGCAACCGTTTGCATATTTTACCCCCATTCCTAGCTATCACTCCAGCTTAAATATCTATATTGTTAATATTACAGCTGTGAATAAAGAGCGATTTGATAAAGTGCGTAAGTATTTTTTTTTTTTAAACCTCATTCATCGAACTATTTATTATTATCAACACGCAGAAGGATATCCTCTCAATTTATGCCCATGAGAAAGTGTAAAGTGCATAAACGAGCCCAGGTGCAAGACAGGAATTCGTAAGACACATCTTCAAAATAATAAGAAGAATAAATTCTGACTCGAAAAACCTTCCAATCATTTTGACTGTAAATGCATTAGCTGTTCTCATGATTGACCAATCTTCTCCTCACTGCGCTTTACGGTGTATTTATTTTGTACTTTTTAACAACACACAAAGCGCACATTTTATTTAAATACCAAGGGACACGAAAGCACAACGTCTTAAAATCGCACAAACCAAAAATAATTGTCCAAATGCCCAAATTAAAAGATGAAGAACAAGAAGAGGAAAATAGACGTAGAAATATGCAGAGCACATGATGCCTGCTAAGAAGTATTTGAAACCTCAGAGCTTTATGTAGCATTTCAATAATAGACATAGTCTCCTAAAATGGCCTAAATTGTACTAGATTACAAATAAAATATTATTATGCCATTATTAATCAGTTAGGCTTTTTTTTTTTTAAGTTTTAAAATTCCAAAATGGAGCATTAAGATGCGTAGGTAAATTACGATAGGAGTTATAAACGCTGAGCTTATTAATAAGGCCTATATGGAGTGCAGAGCTGTAAAAGCGGGGTAAATTGGGCCAATTTGGTTTTCATGTTGTTGCTTAAATAACCTTTTCATTTTATTTAGAAAATAAAGAATGAAGCGATGCGACAAAAAACGCGTTCACACAGGTAACGCGCCCGCCATGTGACACACACACACACACACACACACACACACACACACACTCCTCTTAATTGATTTCTCCTAATTAACTCCCTGTCTCCATCGATTTCCGCTCTGCAGCTCTGTCCTCTTGCACGCGCAGGACCTTATTATTCTCCAGTTAACTGATACGCCGTCAAATAAACACTCAGTACATTCAGTAACACATAAAGATGGACAACACTAAATAATCTCATCAGCTGTGTCCGACACCGCGTCCCAGAGACACTGTCATCTACATTTATACTTCACGGTTAGGGAGAGGAACAAAAAATATATATAAACATGAAATGTGCTCCTATACACCTATTTATGATTATTTTTTATTTCTGTGTTTCAGACAAAGTAGTTTATAGCTGATTTAACCAGACGAACAGGCTGCGACTGACATGTACAACTAAATAACATTTGTCTGTGATTATCACTGAGAAAGAGAGAAGAAAATAGAAGAACATCAGGGGAAAAGAATTTAACGGTCCTTCAAATAAAAGGAGCAGTACGTATTACTCTATCCATTATATAATAACACAATAATTAGAGAGAGAGAGAGAGAGAGAGAGAGAGAGAGAGAGAGAGAGAGAGAGAGAATGATAAAGACAGAGACAGTGATAAGGTAAGGGTGTATGTTGAGGCCCCTTGACTCCAGAATTGAATCTCTCATGAATGAAACACCGCCTTATCTTCTATATAGCTCTTTCAGAGAAGTGTGTGTGTGTGTGTGTGTGTGTGTGTGTGTGTGTGTGTGTGTGTGTGTGTGTAAAAGTTAGTTTAAAATATAATAATATTGATCCAGCAGGCCAGGATAACACCAAAATTCTAATCCATGTTCTGAAAGAGATGATGGGAACCCAAAAGGAGACTCACATCTTTAACCCATGAACGACTTTCAGACACTTTTCTCATTGCTCTTTGGCTCTCTCTCTCTCTCTCTCTCTCTCTCTCCTCTTGTGTTCAGCATCTTTGCTGTTTCCATGGTGATGGCTAGCTGCTAAGGTGAAACAGTGAGGGGGGGCATGAAGGGTGAGTGTGTACTGAGGGTGAAGACAGTAGAGGGGAGATTGTAGGTTACTGCCACTGACACATTAGAAATTATGTAAAAAGGAAAGAAGATCATAGCTAATGTCATTTACCCAATGTGAGACTGTCCACTAATGGGCCCTTGAGCAAGACCTCTAATCCCTGATTACTCAGCTCTGTGCTCAGCTCTCTCTGCCAAAAAGTACATCACAGTTTATTACAAATGGGCAACAAACATTATTCACTATCAAATTTTTTTCTCTTTAAATTTTTCAAAATAGGGCTAGGAGATTTGAAAACATAATATATACTCACCAACCACTTTAATAGGAACATCTGTACCCGTACTCGTTTATGCAGGTATCCAATCAGCCAATCATGTGGCAGCAGCACAATGCATAAAATCATGCAGATACAGGTCAAGAGCTTCAGTTAATGTTCACATCAAACATCAGACTGAAGAAAAACTGCGATGTCTAAAGTGCGATTTTAACCGTGGCATGGTTTTTGGTGCCAAATGGGCTAGTTTGAGTATTTTAGAAACCCATGATGTCCTATGATTTTCACACACAACAGTCTTTAGGATTTACACAGAATGGTGGGAAAAACAAGAAACATCCAGTGAGCAATAGAAACTCCTTGTTGATAAGAGAGGTCAGAGGAAAAATGGCCAGATTTGGTTAGAGCAGGCAGGAAAGATATAGCAACTCATATGGGTCTTGTGCACACCTCACCACATTTCATCTCACGTATACTTATCACTGCAATCAGCCGCTATACAAGAGTCACTATTATCACCAACACTGTGCTATAGAGTTTAAGGTGTCCTGTAGTGCTTAACGTTTGGTCTTTGCTGTATAGTCAGTTTACAATCTTGTCTATTTTACATTTATTGTATTTACTGACTTTTGCTCTGTCTGTCATTGTGTTACTCTTCCTCTTGTTGGTATGTAATATGTCACTTTCTTTAGTACATACAAACATGTTTTTTTTAAACATTTCTTTTTTTTTTGTTGGAAAAGGAATGTTTGGAAATATAAAATGTTTTCATACTAACTAAATAATGCAGAAGTCATAAAATAAACATCTATTAAAAATGTGCACTAAAATGATGTGTCTAAGACTGGCACAGTACTGAATATTCACTTCACTTCAGTTTTATTTACATATTGTTTTTAACAATGGACATTGTCACAAAGCAGCTGTACAGAAACATGTTATCTTTATAATATAACAATTTGTAGTTTTTAGTTATTTTGTAATTATTGATTTTCTATTGGTCAGTACTTTCACTTACAACTGAATGGCACATCCTGAGCACAATATACTACATACAACAAGAAAAAAAACACCAGACAAACAAATCAAAAGAGATAGAAACAACACACAAATATTTTGCATGCTTTCTTACCTATTAGCTTCCAGGCGAGTCTGAAAATGAAATTCTGCATTATTTGGGCAGATTCTGGATTTGTCGTATGATATTTGTCATATGATGTGATGTGTTTGGTGCCTCTCTGACCCACAACATTGTCTTTGGTCTGTTTCTTTCTGTGTCTATTATAATGTTTACAGTTTTGACTTACTTTAATATACTGTTTAACTAGTTGCAATCAATTTTACATACAAATGATTATCAATGGGGTTTTGAACTACAGTATGAAGACCATTAGAGGTATATGTTTTCTGCAAGAGTTGAATACCATGAAAATAGTTAACTAAGCAAAGTCAGTATTATGTGTAGTGAAAAACTACTTGAATTTACTGAATTTAAGCTATTGAATTGAATAAAGTGAGGCATCTATGGTAAACACTGCCAATGACAAAAAGTGAAGTACTGAAGTACCAAAGGTGCAATTTCTTATTTGCTTCTCAACTGCTTATGTATATTTCTCAAAACGTTAATATTTGTCTCAAAAAAGCATCTCACAACCACAAAAATAACACAAGTGGTTTCAGCACTATTTTAGTTTTCATTGTTTTTGTACAAAATTCATACACTAAAGCACTAAGAGCAACTGCCATTTCAGAGCTGAACTGTGACATGCTGGTCAAAACAGAGCGCTTATTTTAGTTGCCTACAAATATTTATTTCTCTCTCTCTCTCTCTCTCTCTCTCTCTCTCTCTCTCTCACACACACACACACACACACACACACTGCAAAATTGTGGGGAAAAAAATTATTTAAAATGAGTATTAATTTTGTAGAAAAGAAAAGGTCAGTGCAATGTGAGCCAGTGAGTTTCTGAAAACTGAACATTTAGAATAACATTATAAGCATATAAAAATACTACAGTGCTAACAGATCTAGCTCACTGTGGTAATGGAGCCAGACACAGGTGTCAGTCAGGGAGATTAATGTGGAGTGGTGGAATTTCAAAGAGGAAGAGAGTGCACAAAGGACAAGAAAAAGAAAAGCGGAAGGCATCTGAATAATTTACCTGAGAACCAAAAACTGTAGTGAATTTTCCTGGTTACACAAGTGCACTATTTGACCATGTAATATTAGCACATTTATAGAAGAGATTTATTTATTTATAATCGCATTATCCGGTATCAGCCAGATGAGGATTGGTTCCCTTTTGAGTGTGGTTCCTCTCAGTGTTTCCTCCTCATATCATCTCATGGACTTTTTCCTCGCCACCATCGCCTCTGGCTTGCTCATTAGGGACAAACTCATACATATAAAATCCTGAATTTATATATTTCTGTAAAGCTGCTGGAGGAAAATGTCCATTGTTAAAAGTGCTATACAAATAAAACTGAATTGAATTGAATTGAACCACTACTGTACTGTAGACCAAATCATAAACCAAGGCCTTAAAGTGGCTGTAGCAGGTGTGTGAGTACTAAACATTACTGCACATACATATTTCACATTACTGTATCCCTCTAAACTGGTCACAGCAGGATATAACATTTATACTGTAGAATCTTTGGGGTCTGATCAATTCAAACTGTGTGTGTGTGTGTGTGTGTGTGTGTGTGTGTGTGTGTGTGTGTGTGTGTGTGTGTGTGTGTGGTTTTTAAAAATGTTTTATGTTCTTTTAGATAAACGGTATAGTGTTATGTGAATTGTTTTAACTGTTTTAGGAATGAGATTAGTGTTTCAGGAAATGTAACTACATGATTTGGGGGGAAAAAGGTCATATTTGAAGTAAAAGGTCTTCATGTTTAAAGAATTTTTTTTCTTTCATCCCAGCCAACAGAGACCATTACTACAACGCTGTTAGTAATCACTAGACTTCCAAAAAATAAGGTTCGTTTCACAATGTTATTAGAATTTGGCTCACACTATGTTCCCAGAAGGAAAAAAATTATTATGGAAATGTTTAATTTCTAAAACTAACGAGGTTGTTGGAATGTTTCTAAACATCAGAAATCTTAAAAGATTGAATATTCTTGCATTTAAAAGTTCTGTTGGCTATATACACAGTATGTCCTATAAATATCCTAAGCTAAAGCTATCATCTCTTATACCAGTGCTATGTAAACTTGATGCTTGAGCTGAACTCTCTTTCAGCTCCATAAATGTTTTAGATTTCATTTACACATTACACATATTGCACATCGACACCAATGGCTTTTTAGACTAATCTCATTTTGAAAACATCAGATTCCCCACCCCCCACCCCCCGGTTTGAAAAACTGACAATACAGTCTTTTAATAGTATGATAAAATTACATTTATTTATTTTATTGATTACATCCATTTTACCTTTATTCCACCAGAGAAGTCCTTTGACACCATCTACTGGCCACAGAGCTGACCTACAAATCTAAACATTTCATACTGTGTAACAGTGTTTACTCTTACATAAACACCTATTGTACTGGTCCTTATTTATTTATGGAAGTATATACACAAACTCCTCAGCCATCACCACAGTAGGGTTTTGTCTTTCCTGTAAGTAATCAGCCAAACATTGGAGAAACCAGGTGGAGACTGGCTGATCATTCTGTTGAGCACCTTCATGCCATCAGAAGGAAGGGTTGCTCTTTTCCAGTGCCAAGACACTTCAATTGTGATGGACATAACATTCATGGCATCTCTGTTTGCATTGCTAGTTGTTATGGGACTAAACTGAGGAAAAGTTTGTGTCAACAAGCACTGTGAATATCCACTGGTTTCACTACATACGCAGAAGCACTCTTCTTACACAGCTGATTACACACCTTGAACTTTTGACACCCCTACCATTAAATCTAGCTAGCTAGCTATACTGCTTATATATAATTATATTCCTCCAAACACTGAGGCATTCTGGATAATCTGGATAATGGATAACGGATAATGAAAAGACATTATACATTCTTATGTATATTTTTATGCATATACAAGTATTTTTATGCAATTTAAAAAAAAATGTAAAGGAGTTTTCTATTAAAATATGGGGTTTACATGTGGCTCTTTGATCATTCATTCTGAACTGATATATTTTTTGGTTTGGTTTGTAAATGTCAAGAGCAACTGTCAAGTTACAGAATACGTTTCTCTGACACACACACATACACACACACACACACACACACACACACACACACACACACACACACACACACACACACAAACACACACACACACACACACCTCATAACCACAATTACTCACCCAAAGATTACTGGCCACCCAGATGACCCCTCCCCCATCATGTGACCTTGGCGACCTAGGCGCCATGGCAACCCTGTGACCCATCCACTAGTTGCCTGGGAGACGACCTTGGAGCACATCTGACCATAGACCCCCCTTTTCCCCCTCTGCCGAGAGAAGGCAAGCGATCGATATTCTATCACACAGAACAGTGGAGCGAGAGGGAGAGAGAGAAATGGGGTGCAGAGAGATTACAGGTGGGGGAGGACAGCTGACAAAGGGAGTGGTGTGTGTATGTGTGTGTGTTGTGTTATGTTGTGTTGAGGATGTCTATATGAGTGTGTGTGTATGTGTGTGTGCTTCATAATGAGGGAGTACATTTCTGCTCTGGAGAGGTGGTTTAAAGGCATGTTGGTAATTTTGTTTAAAAGGTAAGTGTATGTGCATGTGTGTGTGTGTGTGTGTGTATATATTTGTGTATGTGTATGTGTGTCTGTGTGTGTGTCCATGTGTGAAGCTAATTGCAGCTCTGTTCATCAAAAAAGAAATGCTGACTGAGTATAACTGGAAAATTCCTCAAAGCATTTTCACTGTTGGCTGTTTCCTCCTAGTATTCACAGCAACCTTACAGCCATAATTCCATGTATAAAAGTGTAAATAAATAAATAACATAAAAAATTTAGCAAATAGTTCCACAAGTGTCCAGCTCTTGTCAAGTTATATGGAACAGTAAAGATTTCATAGATGAATATACTTATCAAGGTTTGTGAGGATCGCTCAGAAAACATAATAAGCATGGAATGTTGCTGAAAGACATTTGGCTGAAGGCAGTCATGTTTTTGAAATAACCCAACAGAAAGAGAAGCAAAACACCAAGTTTCAACTCAATCAAATTTTCTGTTTGTGAGAAACAGCTATTTGAACTTAACTCCAAAACCTCCCTGTCCACATCCATACCCGACATTTTGCACACCTCCTAATAAAACTGGCCTGAAGGTGCTTTTATGTTTCGTGTGGATATATTCATCCAGTCCTCAGTTACAGCTGTTTTAGTCTATCAAGCTCCGCCCACTTGGGTTGATTGGCACGTGTAGGCCATGTTGTTTGCAAATCTCAACATGTTTTTAATAATTCTTGAATAATTTGACATCAATTTTGGGAATATAGTCTAGAAAATCTCAGGAGTAGTTTGCAAAA